>NW_006408720.1:1726621-1727166 GCF_000296735.1 Chrysochloris asiatica | reverse complement strand
TTGCTATAAGCCAGAACAGACTCAACAGCACTTAACAACAACAAGAATGGTCAGTAAAAAGAGAAAAACAGATGATTTCTGGGAGAATATCTGAAGTGATTTTTTTACTGAAAGAGAGAATTGTAATTAGTATGAAAATTGAGATCTTATGTTAGCTAAATCATGGATATTTCATTCTCAGAAGTAAGAGAGAACCTCAAGTATATTGCCAAAAGCTAACAGATGGGATGATGGCAGTGGAAGGAGCTTTTGAAAGTTCTCTTGATTACTTCTATTCTAGTGAAATATTTAGTAAGGCCATGGAAAGAGACAAAGATGGCCATAATTATAATGAGACACATGAAAGTGCTGTATTTTTTCTTCAACCTCATTCATCTGCAGAGGTGAGTGTCCAAAGTAGGAAAAGTGTTAGATTTAACTAGACTTGAAGATTTGCCAGCCAAATGCACAGCAAGACAAGAAAGGCAAGCAAGATGAATGTTATATACAAGGGAGTGATTATAAGGATGCATCATAGAATCTAAGCTATGTAATGAGGTTTAGGG
>NW_006408720.1:1723543-1724761 GCF_000296735.1 Chrysochloris asiatica | reverse complement strand
TTTCTAATAGCTGTTTTTGTAAGGTTCACATTTTTTCCCAATTATTTTGTCATTTGTTTCCTGAGTCTTTCCATACTTTGTCTATGGTGTTGCTGTTTTTTTTATTTCATTATCAGTTTTCTCAATCTTTCTCATAATCAGTTGAAGTGGCCTAATTAGCATTCTTTTAAATTCCTTATCAGGTAGTTAGTTCTAATGCCATTTCTGGTGTTGTACTTTCTGACTCTGTATTTTGGTCACTTGTTTTATGCACTATGTCTTGTCCCTTCAAGTAAGCTGAAATTGTTTTCTCTGAGACATTGTGGTATTGTATTCATATTATTTGATAATTGTATGTCATAGGCATTCATCAACTGTCTCCTGTTAGATGTGGTAGCGAGTGGAATTAGTTTGCTATTCATTGTTTTTATAGCATAGTTCAGGGTGTGTCCACAGGCCTCCAAAAGCAGGAGCATTATGAAAGGCACTTGACCCCAGGCACAGCAGAGGCTACACAGGAGTGGGTTCCACTGGTTGCTGGGTCAGTGAGGGAGGGAACTGGACATGCCCCCTGCTGCTAGGAGTTCATGGGAATAAGGGAGAATTGCATCCTCTTGCTATCACCCTCCAGCTGTGGCCTGTGCCTACAGGCTGCTGTATCAACAGTTGCTAGAAAAAGCTAAAGATAACTGTGCCAAGTCATTCCAGCCCACCATCCACACATTTTTTTTTTTTTTCTTCTCCTGTTCTGCTTTCTCTTCCAGTCAGCATTCTTTCCACCTTTCTGTCCTTTCCTCTGATGCTCAGGCTTCCAGGATCACCATCTGTGTCTCTTTTACTTGGTCTCTCATGTCTTTGTTGTAGAGTGTCTGCTTACTCCACCATCTTATCCCAGTCTCTAGAATGTTCTCTTAATGAGTTGGTGTAAGGCAAGGGTGGGAAGCCTTTATTCTGCCAAGGCCATTTGGATATTCATAGCATCACTTAATACAAATTTATGTTGCTATGAAAAAATCTCTTAGATTTGTTGAATTTTGATCTAGAGGCAAAGTCCTTTAAGTAACAGGCTAAGAATGATGCAAAGGAATTGGAATAATCCATTACTCTTCTGGACTGCAAACCACAAGGTCAATGGTGTGAGCCCACCAGCTGATCCACAGGAGAAAGATGATGCTTTCTACTCCCACAAAGATTTGCAATCTTGGAAATGATATTCAGGGTCACTATGAGTCAGAAATG
>NW_006408720.1:1718146-1722318 GCF_000296735.1 Chrysochloris asiatica | reverse complement strand
GACCTTTCAGTCCAGTGCAATATCCCACAGTGAAGGCAAATCTTTTCCAAAAACCTCTTTAATGGGGTAAAAAGCAGAGATATCTTCTTAAGGCATGGAACCCAAGTTATGGTACTTTCAATTGCCTCCTCTATGTTCCAAAGATGTACAATCAATAAGGAAGATGGGTGAATTGATGCATTTGAATTATGGTGATGCTGATGAATATTGAAAGTATCATGGACTGACAAAAGAACAAATATATCTGTCTTTGAAGAAGTACAGTCAGAATGCACCTTGAGAAGAGAGGATGGGGAGACTCTGTGTCATACTTTGGGTATCATGCTGGTAAAGTAGAGGAACGAATGGAAAAGAGGATTGTGACGTGGATTGACACAATGGCAACAACCAGGGACTCCAATATGACAACTGTGAGGATGGTGCAGGGCTGGGCAGGTTCTGTTCATGGGTTACTGTGAGTTGGTTCTGGCACCTAACAACAACACAATAGTAGGAGGAATAGATGGTAATCATCATCAATATTACATAAAGCATTTTGAAGAAAGAATAAAGGAGACTGATCAAAGGCTAATTCCAAAAAAAAAAAAAAAGAGAGAGAGCTGGTGACTAGAATAATTTGATAGAATGAGCTTCAGTACTGCTAAACATTTTAGGAAGATCAGTGCAATAATCTGGAAGCAACACTAAGGAATTAGGAAGTTGCTTATCCACCCCTAAGTAAAGTATGGGAGAGAAATAAACATGATTGAAAAACTCCAAGGGAATCAATGTCTTAATTGACTGCCCAGTTGTAGTTAGAGCAAATAAAAGAGAGAGAGAAAAAAAAAAAAGATTTCTGAGAAACACTTGTAAATATAGAAGACTTTTCTCATAGAGATATTTTCAGTAGATGCAAAACAAAAAAGGGCCCTTATATTGATTGCATGTATTCCTTGATGGATCGGTATACAATTTTTTTAGAAATAAAATAATATACTTAATAAGCAGAGTTGTCCTATATACCTGGACCTATTTGCCTTCATATCTCTTCCTCACCATTCCCTCTTTTCTCACTCTGTGTAAAGCAGATCGACCTCACAGCCCACCTTTCTCATGCTTCTGTGTTGTTAGATTTCCTATAACAGGCTATGAGAAAAGCAAAAACTAAGGTCTATTCCACAACTCTTTCTGCTGCAGACTGACTGTGTCCCATGCACCCAACAGGGTTTGGTTTTGTGTCTACGGAGTCAGTTCCAACTCATAGTGACCCTGTACAGATTTTCCAAGGCTGTAAATCTTTATGGAAGCAGAAAGCCTCATCTTTCTCCCGCGGAGCAGCTGATAGTTTCGAACTGCCAATCTTGAGGTTCGCAACCTGATTCGTAACCACTATGCTACCAGAATTTAGACCTCCATTATTCCAGCTCTAAGCAGGCAGGTATGGTAGTATAATGGTTATGAATCGGGCTGTGAACTGTAAGGTCAGCAGTTCGAAACTACCAGTGGTTCCGCGGGAGAAAGATGAGGCTTTCTACTCCCATTAAGATTTACAGCCTCGGAAACTCTGTACAGGGTCACTATGAGTCAGATCTGATTCCAGGGCAAATAACAACAACAAGCAGGCAGGCCAGGCCCACCATGTTTTTAGAATCCACAAAAACTCAGCATCTGTCCCTTCCATGCTGGGGTTGAGACTTCTGTTGTTGCTTTGCCTGACCTCTGTTTTATCAGCTTTTCTGTCACCTAAGCAGCCAGGTCCCTGTATTATAGTATCTCTGTTTACATACTCGGGGCATTTTTTATTTTCCTGATTAAGGTATGCATCCTCCTTTATTTATATATTTATATTACTTACTTGGAGTCCTGGTTTGGTGCTGTAAAATAGGCACTGGACTGGTAACTGTAAGGCCGGGGGTTCAAATCCAACAGCCATTTCTTGGCAACCCTATACCAGGTTGTTATAAGCTGGAACCCACTCTTAACTAGAAAAACATTGTTGTTGTTGTTAAGTGCTGTCAAGTCAGTTACTACTAATAGTGACCCCTTACAGGGTTTTCTAGGAGCAGCTGTTGGGCTTGAACCGCTTACCTTGCAGTCCAGTGCATTAACCCACAGCACCACACCAGGACTGCAACAACGACATTACTTATTATTTACATTGTTGTTGTTGTTGTTAAGTGCTGTCAAGTCAGTTACTACTAATAGTGACCCCTTACAGGGTTTTCTAGGAGCAGCTGTTGGGCTTGAACCGCTTACCTTGCAGTCCAGTGCATTAACCCACAGCACCACACCAGGACTGCAACAAGGACATTACTTATTATTTACATTACTTACTTATTATTTACCTTTTAATTTTTTACTTCACATATATCATCAGTATTCATGTGTCATGTGATATGATGGGTTTGGTTTTTAGAATGATTGCATGTCTTTGGAATTACAATATTAAATCCTAGAAAGTTTGTTACCTTGGGACATGTCAGTTCTCAGTCATTACTGGTAAAATTTTTGGCTAGATTTCAAGCATAAACTTCTTTTCTTGCTTCCTGTTAAAACACCAGGAACATAGTGGTGCCTAATAAATGCATAAATATTTAGAATATAATGACATGAGATTTTAAAAAAGATTACTATTGTTAATTTTAGTTTTATTATTCTGACTTTACACTACTGAGTATAATTAACCTATTATTTCAAACACCACAGACAAAAACAATTTCAAAGCCCAAAGGACACTATGTGAAGAGATAAAAGGTCACCAGAAATCTTGTTAGGTCACAGTTCTGAAAACTGTGTTGTATATGTTTCAGTGATAATTATTTCAGTGCTTTTATCTTGGCAGCACACAAACGGTAATTAAATTTTCACCCTGAGTAAGTAAGTAATTGTCTTCCTGATTTCTTACTTAGGACCTATAGAAATAATTTACTTCATTGGCTCACATAGTGAAAAATTTTAACACCTGAATTTGTAAGAGGAAATGTAAAGTAAATGGTGCTAACTAAAGAACACGAAAGTAAGTTTTCCCATTAAATTATTTGCACATTGTTCTTGCTTTATGTTCTGTTTGCTGATTTTTAAAGATTAAAATAAATTTTCACTGGTGTTGTTGTGTTAAGCACTGTGGAGTCGGTTTCGACTCACAGTGACCCTGCACAAGGTTTCTGAGACTGCAAATCTTTATGGGAGCAGAAAGCCTTATTTTTCTCCCGCGGATCAGCTGATAGTTTCAAACTGCAGACCTGGAGGTTAGCAGCCCCATTCATAACCACTATGCTACCAGAGCTCCTTATAAATTTCCACTATAACTCATTTATTCAGAAGTCTGTTTCCCAAAGGAGTACTTTTCCCTACAGAGATTTATGAACTCTTCAAACTCACAAAAATGAAAGACAACAAAAAGGGGAAAAGCTGACATCATTGCATATGGCAAGCAGGGGCTTTCAGATGGGATCCCATTATGTACTTCACTATTCCCTAAGGATCTGGATCTCTTCCCACCTTATTTAGATGCTACCGTGAATTGGTTGAATGTTGATTACGTTTATCATCTAGGGGCTAATCCAAATAAAGCCAAAAGAGACAACTGCAAAAAGCACATTATCAATCCAAATTGACTTGGACTTTTCCTTTGTCTCTTCTAATATAAATTACTTGACACTCATCAACCTCGAGATAATAACATACATGGTTAGCAAATATTTTGTGTATAAGGTTGTACCTTGCTTTTTGTTTCAAATCATCAAATGATATTAAATAGCATTTACTTGTCCCTTTTCCATGAGGAAGAGAAGGGTCTCCACAGATTTTTAAAAAAGCATAACAAAACAACAAAAGTGTCTTCAGTCCATTGGTGCTGTGACAATTTAATTTTAAACGTATACAAAACTAAAAATGCTAAATGTATTTAACCACACGACATTCATATGTTAAGGTAACAGAAATGGAAAAATAAACCATAAATACAATTTATATACACAATTACAAATGCTCTAATTCCTTTAATCTAGAGTAGTGCTTAAAATATGTAAGAGAGTGTGTCAAAAAGTACTGTTATTAGGGTTTCAGTTCATACATTCGTAGGTTTATTCTACACAAAATGTGCTTAAATGTGTCTCCATGATGAGCGGATGGCTGCAGACTAGTTATATCAGTAAAACACTTGTCTTAGTCTTGTTGTTGTTGTTGTTGTT
>NW_006408720.1:1706560-1713996 GCF_000296735.1 Chrysochloris asiatica | reverse complement strand
GTTTAAGGCTATAAAAGGTGTGTGCCTGGGTTGTATTCTTTCACAATACTTATTTAGTCTGTAGGCTGAGCAACTAATCTGGGAAGGTGGATTATATGAAGGAACATGTGGCATCAGTATTTGAGGAAGTCTCATCAATAAGTTGTGATATGCAGATGATACAAACTAGCTTGCTGAAAGTGAAGAGGGCTTAAAATACTGATGAATATCAAAGACTGCAGACTTCAGTATGGCTTGCACCTCAATGTTAAAACAATCAAACAAACAAAAATCCTCACCACTGGACCAATAAACAGCATCACTATGAGTGGAGAAAAGACTGAAGTTGTAAAAGAGTTCATTTGGCTAGGATCAACCATCAACACTCATGGAAGCAACAGTAAAGAAAATAAAAGATGTATTGCATTAGGCTGCATAAGACATCTTTAAAGTGTTGAAGAGCAAAGATACCAATTTGAGGACTAGTGCACCTGATTCAAGCAATGGTATTTTCAATAACTTCATATGCACATGAAAGTTGGACAGTGAATAAGGAAGACCAATGAATAATTGATACATTTGAGTTCTGGTGTTGGAGGGGAATATTAAGAGTATCATGGACTGCCAAAAGAACACACCATTCTGGTAAGTAAAGGCTATACTTCAAGAATTGACTTGTGAAACCTTACCTCATTCGCCATACAGCCTTGACCCTGTCCCTTCAGGCATCTCTTATTCCCAAAACTCAAATAATTTTTCAACAGAACAAGATTATTTTTCTTGAGGATGTCCAAACTGCCATTTTGATGGATGTAAATCCAAGAGTGCAGAATTCTTCAAGGAAAGGGTTGTAGAGATGGAAACACAACCTTCAGATGTCTTAAGACCTAGATGTGGAATATTTTGAGAAACAATAGCTTTCATATTATGGTATTTTTGTCTAATCAAAGTTTACATGATTTTGTAGCTATACTTTTTAGATTGTTGTTGTTGTTAAGTACCGTGGAGTTGGTTCTGATTCATAGTGACCCTGCACAGTGTTTCCGAGGCTGCAAATCTTTAAGGGAGCAGCAAGCCTCATCTCTCTCCTGCAGAACAACTGGTAGTTTCGAACTACTGACCTTGAAGTTAGCAGCCTGATTCGTAACCACTACGCTACCAGAGCTCCTTATACTTTTTGACATACCCTGATATAGTTCTTTTTTTTTTCTCCCTTCTAACTGCATTTTGATATGACAAAGATTTTACTACAGAATGCCAAGCCTCATTCCTTTACGTCCCTAACTCAAGCATCTGTCTCTTAAGGAGTGATTTTCAAACTAAGCTATAAAGAGTTTGGTGGATTATAAGCAAGTCTGAAAAGTGTGCTTACCCCGTATCAAACATAGTAGCTTTACTCTCGTATGTTTTATAAATTACAATTATCCTAAAGTGTTGCTACTTATTTTAAGTGCCGTCAAGTCGGTTCAGACCCATAAAGACCCTGTACAGAGTTTCCAAGGAGCAGCTGGTGGGTTTGAATTGATAACCTTGCCTAAGGTAGAAGATAATAAATAAATGATTAAAGGAATGGATGAATGAAGATAGTAAATAAAAAATAATAAATTTTACTTAAAAAATATCAAAATGTGAGGTTATTGCTTCTCAGCATATACTCCACCTAGTTCTAGACAATTATGAAAGCAGTGTTTCTATCTCTCTGAAACTTCCTTAAAGAATTCTGTGCTCTTTTATTTGCCCTATGTCAAAAGGGCAGTGTTGCAACCTTGAGCAATTCAAATTGTGTTCCTTTGAAATGTTCTTTGAATTTGAGGAAGAAAAAGAAATCTGAAGGGGAAAGATCAGGGCTGTAAGGTGGATGGGGTAAGATTTCCCAATTAAATTCTCTTAAGACAGCCCTCACTACTCTGAACACATGAGCAAATGCATTGTTTTGATGGGGAAAAAAAAAAAAAAAAATTGGTGCAAAACTTTCCTGGTCTTTTTCTCACCAATGCCATATTTGATTTTCTTAAAATTTGCTCATCACAAACCGCCATGATCACCCTGTATCTTTTAAGGAAAATCTATCAAGATTGTTGTTGTTTGTTGTTAAGTGCCGTCAGGTCGCTTCCTATCAAGATTAGCCCTTTGGAATTCCAAAGATCAGTGGCCATAACCTTCTATATAGAATTACGCCTTGAATTTAAATGTCCATCAAGAGTCACTGTTTTCATTTGACTTATTTTTTAAATGTACTCTAATGGAGTCCTAAGGAGCTCTGATAGTGTAGTGGTTATGAGTTGGGCTGCTAACTTCAACGTCAGTAGGTCAAAACTATCAGCCATTCCATGGGAGAAAGATGAGGCTGTCTGCTCCAGTAAAGATTTACAGCCTCAGAAACCCTATACAGGAACACTATAAGTTGGAACTGACACCCCTGCATACTACCACTACCACACGATGTAATACAGTCCCGGTGTGGCACAGTAGATGAATGCCCTGGACTGCAAAGTTGGTTTGAACATCAATGTTAGTGGTTCAGGCTCACCAACCGCTCCTTGGAAACCCTATACAGGGTGACTATGAGTTGGAACTGAGTCGGTGGCACTTAACAACAATAACAATGAAACTAAGAAAGTTGTATTACTGAACTAATTTGTGACCATCCACTGATAGCAGAAATATGTTTAACCGTGCTTTGTTTGGAATAAGCCCATGCGGTTTATATAAACTAAAGGCTAGTAGTAATACTTTTTTTATTTACTCTTCTATTGGATAAGTTTTTTATGTTTAACCATGCTTTGTTTGGAATAAGCCCATGCGGTTTATATAAACTAAAGCCTAGTAGAACTGTTCATTTATATACCCATTTATTTTTGCCATAAGGAGAGAATGTAATGCTAGAGGAGAATGAATATAAATAATATTATGTTAAGAACTGTGAAGGGTGTATGCTTTATCCTATCTTACATGTTTTAGTAGCCAGCCACAGTTTCATGGATAATATTAAGATGTGAAATTCCTAGGGAAGAGGTAAATGACTTTATTATTGACCTTGATAGCACAAACCAGAGGACTGACATTCTTTGATCCTAAATTTCCATAGGGGATCCCTGTCCTGTACACAAACTAGGTGGCATTGTTTTTCTTAAGTGCTATCAAGTCAGTTCTGAATCACAGAGATCATAAACATAACAGAACACATAACTAACTAGTTTAGCACCATCCTCACAATAGTTCTTATGTTTCAGCCATTGTTGCAAACACTGTGTCAATCCATCTCATTCAGAGTCTTCTTCATTTCTGTTGCCTCACTACTTTACCAAACATGGAACATAGCCAAAATACGTGTGACAAAATTTCATCACCTATACTTCAGTGAGAAATTATAAAGATAGTCTATCTTCAGGAATAAAGGGCACATGAAAGTGCTAGACCAGACAAAAGTTGTTGATTCATACCCAGGGGTATATGAACAGGATGACTTGGGGGAGGAGGGGAAGAAATCTGTTTGAGGATTAGAACTTTAAATAAGAATACAGTCATTAAGGCCATGGGTGCCATCTGGGCTAGATTGTGAACCACATACTAATTGGGGGAGGGCCTCTCAAAACAGGGGAACAAAATTCTTTGTGAGCCGGTCATGTGGTGCATCTGCCCATGTCTACTGGGTTGGGTGCCTGATTTTGCAAAATTGAATAAGGAAAACCTCATTCTCGATAAAATGAGTACTGATTGAAGTTCTTGAGCATTTGTTGGTAAGCACTTGTGATAACTCATCAGTGACCTCATAACCAAGAGGAACTGAGGCAGTATCTGGGATATTGACAACATTTCTCACACTTCTAAGAAGCATTCTGACTGTATTTCCTCAAAGCTTGAATTTCTGGTAATTCTATGTCCACTTACTTCTGCACCTGTTTATGAATTCTCTTCAGCAAAATTTGACTTGCATGTGATATTCATTATTTTGTTCAATGATTCCCTCATTTTGTTTGATCACCTTTCTCTGGAATGGGCACAAATATGCATTTCTTCTAGTTGGTTGGACAGGTCTTTGAAATTTCTTGAGAAAAACTCATGAGCACCTCCAGCACTGCATTCATTTGCTGTAACATTTCACTTGGTGTTCTGTTAATTCCCAAAGGCTAATTTTTTTTCTAATGCCTTTAATGGACTTCTTCTTTCAGTGCGATAGGTTCTTGATCATATACTACCTTCTGAGCTGTTTCCTCTCATTTGGAGTCATATCACATCAGCAAATGAAGGGTTTGGAAGCTTATTCCATATATATCATTATGGTTGATTTTAGTTTAAGGAGACTCTACTTGCCCAGTGATGTTTTGAGTACCTTCCAACTTTAAGGACTGTTCTTTTGGCACAATATCAGGTTATATTTCACTATTTTTCATTAGGTTTTTACCAATGTATTCAAAAGCAGATAGCCATGTCTTTCTTCCTTATCTGTCTTGGTCTGGAAGCTTCACTGAAACCTGCTCACTATGGATGATCCTGCTGATATTTGAAATATCAGTGGCATAGCTTGGTCAAGAAGCACCACTGAAACCTGCTCATTATAGGTGACCCTGCCGGTATTTAAAATACCAGTGTAATAACTTCCAGCATCACAGCAACACACATGCCACCACAGTTCTACAAATTGACCAATGAATGGTAGACATTTAGTGAGTTGCATTACAGGAGAGGAACTAGGTGTTAGGAACTTAGGACTTTTATGAAGGGAGACATTACTTTTATTTTACCAGATAGTGAACAAGCTTCCCTTTGTTCCAGAAGGAGACTCTATCACTATCTTCAAAGACTGTTATAGAAACATCTTTAAAAAAAATAGCTGAGAACAAAGGCAGCCAGTGCCTCTGCTCACAAGATATGGAGAAATGCAGGAAATGCAAGAATAATTAACTTTGATCACATTAAGCATAGGCTATTAACTTTTCTCTCTATTTAAGATAGTCTATCGGGCTGCTAATCTCATGGTCAGCAGTTCAAAACTACCAGCTGTTCCGAAGGAGAAAGATGAGGCTTTATGCTCCTGTAAAGACTTACCACCTCAGAAACCCTGTGCAGGGTCGCTATAAGTCCAAACTGACTCCATGGCACAACAATAACAATTGTATCTGAAACAGCAATAATAATTGTATCCTGAAATCTACCTGACCTCTTCATCACATTGATCTCTGCTCCTATATTTTCCCCTTCTTTGACATTGTTATTATTTTGATCTCTGATTGGCCTCACAGGTCCTCTGAATTTGTTGTTGTAATTTTGTTCTGTTCTGAACTCTTCTATCTGTCAACTGAGTTCTGGGTGGTGTTGCCATATTTGTCAATCTCTGTTGTCTGTTCTTGTTAGTTTTAATTCCAAAGAACTCCCTTTAAGATAGTTTGAAGTGCTGGATTGGCTTTGACAAAATCTCTTAGCTTCTGTTCATCCTGGAATCTTTTGATTGCGGGTAACTGACACCTCACGCTTTATATTAGATCCAAAACTCTGGAGCTGCTCCAGGAAAAAGCCTTCTCTGGTTTTTCCATGCCTCTGCCAAAGAGCCTCTCCTACCTGCCTCTGCTTCTCCCGCCCTTAAACCAGAAGTCTCTCATCACATTAAGCATGGAAATGAAAAAGAGTCTGGGTAAATCTCAAACATTTAAACAATAATATTTCTGATTTCTTTGAGTAGCTAACTTCTACTTTTAAAATTCATAAGAGGAAACATTAAGAAATCGTGCCAGGCCTTTGGCACAAGGTTGAAGTTAATGTGTCTTGAATATATATATATGAATTAGCAGTAATGTGTTTTCTTTTAAGTCAGATGAAGGGATACTTAATAGTTTCCCTAAAACAACGTTTCATTAAAGCCTATGAAAGTGAGACACAGAGACACAGTATCACACTGCCTGGAACCAACAGTGGAAAAGAAGTGCTCACAGGGAGCATAAAGGAGTTGGCCAGATAATAAACTTCCCTACTCAAAATTTGACCACCAATGACAAAGCACAGGAACATTCAAAAGCTACTCAAAAACTAAGATTAATTTCAATTTCTCATGTGTCAATTAAATTGCTTCACCTACTTGCTTAGTTTCCTTGTGTGATCCTAGAACATTAAACCATATGAAAATTAAACCATATGAAGCCACTGGAACGCTCTGTAAAGATTTCTACACTAGAAAACCTTATAGAGGATAGCTATGAGAATCAAGTTGAAGGCAGAAAGTGAGAGATAAGGAAAAGCAAGCTAATATCTGCAATGTTTCAGGTTGTGATAAGGAAACAGTTATTCTCACAGGCTGGATTAATTTGACAAATTTCTTCTACGTAGCTAGCACAGCCTGATTGAATCATTTTGAAGTAAATATTTACTTGTCTAATCCCTTAACTGGAATAGCTATATAGTCATATTAAATAAGAAAATTTCAAACAAAGACTGGCTATAATCATGTGTATATATAATCATATATACACAACATGCTCAGTAAAATTATACCAAAAATATATGCTTAATGAATCAATGAATAATCAATTAATGTAAGGAGGTAAGCTTCATTGTAAACCTTTATAAGAATGGGAATTGTAGTTTCATATTAATGTTCACTTTACAACTATCTTGTTGAAATATCACAAATACACTCCAGAACACATGAACACATATGCACATTTCTACTGACATAGAGCCATTTCTACCTACCTGTCTACATAAATACAACCTTTATGTTCATAATGCATTTGTAATAATCATAAAGTTTGTAACACCATAGTTTGTAGCAGTTTACTAGATTAGTATGTCTACTTATGCAATTAGATTAATGGCTATTTGGAATTATTTAGCTTCAGTATTGCCCACCCCACCCCCACCCTCACCAATGCCAACTCAACTCACTTCTTGGGTGCTTGATGAACTGGTTCAAGCGGTGTTGCTTAGCAGATGAAAAGCACTATATTTTGCCAAGGGAAGGTAACTATCTAAGCCTAAAAATAACACGTTGCCACCTGTACTTCTCCAGTTAATGATTCATGTGATTTGTCACTGCTCTTACCAAGTCTGAGCTACAAAGTCACATTGGAAGAAGGAATTTCTGTCTCTTGGGTTATTGTTCCAAAAATTTAAGGAATTCTCTTATGCTGAGGTTTCACATCATCATAAAAAGCAGCTTTTGTTTGTGGCTTATATTCTGAGTTTACAGCTTTATAGAGGCTTTAATTACATACATTGTACCTAATGTGCTCAGGAAGTGCCTGGAAGAACATTTGGATGCAGGTCATTGGAACAAGCAATCAAGCAGTCAACTAGTAGCAAAAAGATCTGTAGTTCAAAACCCACTACAGGTGACTTCCAAGACAGGCCTGGTCACATGCTTCTGAAAGATCACAGCTTTTAAAACACTGTGGAGCAGTTCTGCTCTGTACACATGGTGTTGACTTGAACTTGAAGACAACTGGTTAATGCACCGGGAATGC
>NW_006408720.1:1700631-1706460 GCF_000296735.1 Chrysochloris asiatica | reverse complement strand
TGAACTTGAAGACAACTGGTTAATGCACCGGGAATGCTTTAGCCATCTTAAGACTCACACGATTCCCCAGTTTGCCATCATTGCTCAGTCATTCAGCAAGCAAACAAATGCTCACACAACTGAAAATGAGAAATATAATTTCCCAGGAAAATTGGCTAGATCACTTAAATTTGAGCAGCATTCATAATCACTTTAAAATCAGTTTTGTGAAATAAAACTGATTTTCTAAAAGTAATAGTAAAATATAGTGTGAGAACATGTCCCCACTTGATTGTACTTTCATAGTTTTTTCTTTGATTGTGTCATGTTTTGATAATTAAGTTTTGTGTCACCTTGACTAGGAAAAGATTATCAGTGGTTTGGCAGTTGGGATGTAGCTATTCCCCCATGATATGATTGGTGTGATAAACCAATAAGAAAATTAAGAATGGGATGTTGTTGTTAAGTGTCATTGAGTTGGTTCTGACTCATAGTGACCATATGTAGGATTTCTGAGGTGCAACTGGTGGATATGAACAGCAGACCTGCAGTTAGCAGTCCAATGCTTACCCTATAGCACCACATCAGGATTCCAAGGGTGGGATTGCTGTTAAATTCTATTGAGTCAATTACAACTCATAGTCACCTTGTATAGGATTTCTGAGGAGTGGCTTGTGTGTTTGAACTGCCTACAGTGCCACACCAGGACATCACCCTTAATCCCATTACTATCACCCTGATCCCAAGGGTGTGTCATGCAACACCTTATATTTTATAAGAAATTAAAGAAGCGAGACTAGAAGAGAAGCAGGGACCTACTGCTGTCAAGATAGAAGAGCCTCCTTTGGACTGGAGTTCCTGCACGATGAAACTCCTAGATCCAGGAGAAGATTGATGCTAAGATATATGGAGCTCTCCAAGGAAGACTGGGCATACAGATACAGGTACTCAACTGAGACAAGAATCTTTCCCTAGATCCAACAAAGTAAAAACTGGCACTCAGAGTTTGGACTTTTAGCCTCCTAAATTGTGAGAGAATAAAATTCTAATTTTTAAAAACGATCCATTCATGCTATTTCTGTTATAGCATTAGGTAGCTAAGATACCTGTTTTCTTAGTTAGATTTATTTCAAATATATATTTTCCTGGAAAAGAATCAGGAATAATTTCTGTTCTATATTCAAGTTAGGGCTATTTGTTGTTGTTGTTAATTGTCTGCATGTCAGTTCTGACTCATAGCGACCCTATATAGAGTTTTTGAGAAGCAGTTGGTGAATTCGAACCATTGACCTTGCAGTTCAAACTGACCTTGTGGTCCAGTGCATTCTTCCACAGTGCCACATCAGGACTCCATGCAATTAACTATATGAAAAATAATGCTATTGTTGTTAGACACCATTGAGTTGATTCCAATACACAGTGATCCCTGTGACAGAGTACAAGCTTTCATAAAATTTTCTTGTCAGGTATTTTTTGACAGGTCTTGCTCCTGTGCAGCTGCTGGGTGGGTCTGAACCACCAGCCTTTTGGTTAGTAGTCAAGCACTTACTAGTGACAATGAAACTAAGAAGAACAGAAACTACAGGATTCAGTTGGAACCAGATTGTTTTGTTTTATCTCTATAACACTGATTCCAGTTTTAGAAATACAATGTGATATTCTGCATGTGGAGTCCAGGAGTGGCACTGTGGGTTTGAATGCAGGTTATCTATCTATATATATATATTGTTTCTATAGAATGCATCATTTATGTCAATATGAATTGTACATTACCCAGGTTCTCACCAATTTGGCAGGTTATAGTCAATGCTTATGCCACATTCAGGACTCATACATAAGTCTCCAATTTTGTCATCCTTGATAAACCAAAGCAAACCCAAACCCACTGTCACTGAGTCAGTTCTGATTCACAGTGACTGTCTACGGTTTCTGAGACTGTAAATCTGTACAGAAGTTGATGGGTTAGAACTGCTGACCTAGAGGTTAGAATCCAGTCTTTATTCTATAGCACTTCTGCTTACATAAGTGTTGTTGTTAAGTGCCTTTAAGTCAGTTCTGACTCATAGAGACCTGGGATGGTGTTTCTAAGGAGTGGCTGATGAGTTTGAATCACCTACCTTTCAGGAATACTGTAGAAGAATTGATGCCTTTGAGTTATGGTGTTGGAGGAATATATTGAAAGTGCTGCCAAAAGAACCAAGAGATCCATGTTGGAAGAAGTGCAGCCTTGGAGGCCAGGATGACTAAACTTCTTTTCTCATACTTCGGACATATTATCAGGAGGGACCAGTTACTGGAAAAGGGTATCATGTTTGCTAAAGTGGAGGGTCAGAGAAAAAGAGGAAGACCCCCAGCGAGATGGAATGGCAAAGTGGCAGCATCAATGGGATCAAGAGTTGCAACAATTGTGACGGTAACACAGGATTGGGCAGTGTTTTGTTCTGTTGTTCATAGGGTCTCTATGAGTTGGTGCCAACTCAATGGCACCTACTAACAACACCTTTCACTTCAAACTGACCTTGAGGTCCAGTACTTATCCTACACTGCCACTTAACTAATAGTCATTACCTAATTATTTATATTAATGTCTTCTTTGAAGCATTCTTACCACAAAATGTTAATGTTTAAACCATCCTATAATTTCATGCTAAATTGGTGAGAACTTGGGTAATATATAATTCATATTGACATAAATGATCCATTCTGTGGAAACACTATATAGTATATAATAGCTAACCTGCACTCAAATCAGTTTGACTATAAATAAATAGGTGTCCTTTGTTAAGAAAATTTGCTGCTTAAGTATCTGAGCTTTCTCCTCTGTTGATTAATGAATTTGTACTTTCAATAAACTCATATGCATGTGAAAGTTGGACAATGAATAAAGAAGGCCATAGACGACTTGATGAATTTGAGTTATGGAGTTAAAAAAATATTAAAGACACATTGGACTGCCAGAAGAACAAACAAATCTGTGTTGGAAGAAGTACAGACAAAATGCTCCTTAGAAGGCAGGATGGTGAGATTTTGTCTCTTATACTTCAGACATGCTAGCAGGAAGGACCAGCCCCTGGAGAAGGATATCATACTTGGTAAAGTGGAGAGTCAGCGAAAAAGAGGAAGACCTTTTCCAATGAGATGGATTGGCACAGTGGCATCAGCAATGGGCCCAAACATAACCACAATTATGAGGATGGCACAGGACCGGGCAGTGTTTTGTTCTGTTGCGAATAGGTTTGCTATTATTTGGAACCAACTTGATGGCAACTAATAAAAACAACCACTGCAGGTTGTTGTATTAATTGTTAAGTGCCATTGAATGGGTTTTGATTCATAGGAACCCTGTATAGGGTTTTTAAGGAACAGCTGGTGTGTTTGAACCAAAAGATCTTGTGATTAGTAATCTAGTGCTTAGTTTACATTGCCACGCCATAATTACCACATAGAACTGGTGTAAAGATTTAACAAAAGAAGGCAAAGTTCCTAGTGTGTGAAAGATCTGTGGTAGCCGTTATTAGCATCAGTGGAATTACTGAATACTCTGTTCTTAGTGTAATACAACTGTGTAACCTGATGACACACTTTTAATTCAGCCTATTTTATGAGCACAGGTGTCTTTATTAATATCTGGTCACCAGTCTCGCACACACAGCCCTTTCGATTTGCCGTGGCTCTCATTAGATTTACTGCCCCAGGGGTAGAACCAGCTTGTTTTTTAAGTTCTCTTTTTGCTGCTCCATAGAGCACCCAAGGCAAGCATACTTACTCCACACAGAGAGTTTTAATAAGTTTTCTGCCCTGGGGATATTTTTTCAGAGTTAAAATTGTTATAGAAACACATAGACTGACGAATGGGTTGTGAAGGCCTGCGCAGTAAAGATTTACAGCAGTAATGGCATTTTTCCTTCCCAGTAGAGCAATTGCTGTGTTCTATTTCAGATATTCTAAAGTTTTGCAAAATTTATGGGAATAACCAAGGCATCTATAATCTTCCCTTTTATCCCATTCACTGAAGCACTGATTTCAGGAACTTCAGCATCAACAACAGTGTAAATGTAGCTCTGTCTTAAATGTTTGGCTTCTATTTTTTTCATGTCTAAAGGCTCTTGTTCTTTAATAATAATATCAAATAAATCCCAGGTCTTGTGGAAAACGCAATAATGCCACATCATTTAAGTTAGAAATTCTGCTACACACTGCTGGATGAGCAGAATAATGTCACCAGTGAGGAACAAACCCTACTTATTAGTACTTTCCATTTCCCTAAATCCTTCCTCAAAAGAGGGAAAATGAAAAGTCTGTGGGAATGGATGAAGACACGTGTCAGAAGCACTGTTAGACACATACACACAATGAGGTTCTGAAATGAGAGATTAATGAAAGGAACATCAAAGCCGAAGACCATGGCTAATGCCAAGCATAACTTTACACCCCACAGG
The DNA here is from genome assembly GCF_000296735.1 of Chrysochloris asiatica. NCBI lineage: Eukaryota > Metazoa > Chordata > Mammalia > Afrosoricida > Chrysochloridae > Chrysochloris > Chrysochloris asiatica. Next base: position 1,702,042 of record NW_006408720.1, on the reverse strand, counting down.
GGTCTCTCAATTAGCTCTAGCAGCTGTAATATGCTTTCAATACAGTCAGAGTAGGTTCATTTAAAAAATCTAATTAAATATTAAGAAGGCAATACACATCCTTCCTAGAGATTTGATATTATAATTAGAGACTGTTGATCACACAGGCCAAGAGAATTCTATCATTAGCTTAAAGAGTACTTTAAGTGGCAATGAGACAGTGAATATATCAACTGCACAGTTGAAGTGTTTTATATTTACCGATGGTGCACACTTCTTTTAATGAGAAAATTTTTGAAAGGCTATTTTCATCATAGTGTAATTTGCATACATTTGTTAAAACCACCTATTGCATCTTAAATGCCTTCTCATCTTCTAAACACGTAGTGGTTATGAATCGGGCTGCTAACCTCAAAGTTGGCAGTTCAAAACTACCAGCCATTCCTTGGGAGAAAGATGAAGCTTTCTGCTCCTGTAAAGATTTACAGCCTCAGAAACCCTGTACAGGGTCACTATGTATCAGAACTGACTCCACAGTACTTATTAGCAACAACAACAAACCTTATAAACAAGGAATCTGAGGTAGGAAATGTTAAGTGTACTACCCTAGAAAAGATAAATGTCTCAGAATACAGATTGCCCTACTAGGAGAGTCTTAGCTATATAAGACCATACTTTAGTCTTTATAAGGACTAAGGAAATAGTCAAAACTGATTTTTTTCTTTCCAGCAAGGTGCCAATTGTTAATCACAATAAACACATATGTGACTGTTTGTTATTAAGTGCTGTCGAGTCAGTATAGTGTTTTCAAGGAGCTGCTGGTGAGCTTGAACTGTGGACCTTGTGGTTCACATCAAACTTACAGTTCAACATATGTCATTATTCCTTTTTAAATATATGCTCCTTCCAGGCTGCGAACTTTTATATCCAGATAATCTCCCACACTATTGTTGACTGCACCATCACTCCACGCCTCAAAAATCAGTTGGTATCAAGTCATTTCCAATTCATTGTGAACGCATATGTTTTAGAGTAGAACTGTACTCTGCAGGGTTTTCTGTTGCTGATTTTCTGGAAGTAGCACCAAGTCATACCTCCAAGGCACCTCAGAGTGAATTAAAACTTCCAAACTTTTAAGCTGGTAGCCCAGCACTTAACTTACTTGTTAGCTCCACCCAGGAAGATATATAAACTCGTAATCAGTAATCACTATGCTACCAGAGTGCTTGCTCTCTCTGTATATATATGTTGTTGTTATGTGCCATGGAGTTGGTTCCAACTCATAGCGACCCTGCATAGGGTTTTGTTGTTGTTGTTGTTAAGTGCATAGTGTTTACGAGGCTGTAAATCTTTACGGGAGCAGAAAGCCTCATCTTTCTTCTGCAGAACAGCCGGTAGTTTCGAAATACTGACTGTGAGATTAGCAGCCCGA
>NW_006408720.1:1689462-1700516 GCF_000296735.1 Chrysochloris asiatica | reverse complement strand
ACTCACAGCAACCCTCCATAGGTTTTGTGAGGTTGTACATCTTGATGGGAGCAGAAAGCCTCATCTTTAGCCTATGGAATTGCAGGTGGATTTGAACTGATGACCTTAGAGTTAGCAATCCATTGCTTATCCTACAGTGCCACCAAGGCTACTTCTATTGTCCTCTTTTATATCTCATTTCCTACCCCTTTCTGCTAAGAGACTTGTCATTTTCTCCCCTCAATCTCTTCTAACTTTTATTTCCAGAGGTACTTCTTTCCTTCATATTCTATAGACTGCCCCCACTACTAGCTGAAATTAGATTGAAGAGCCAGGAAACTAAATTTACACATATCATATAGTCTTGTACAATTTATCTGACAAGTCTTAAAATACATCCTAAATATTTAACTTCTGTGTAGTATAATAAATTCTGTTTTATATTTTATTCTTTATAAATAATTTTCTTACCCTGTTTCCTTTTGAGATACACATACTCACACACATGCACATACACACACAAAATGATACTGAAAAATATAAAATGTAAGCTCCTTATGGGAAGAAACGTAGACACTGGAACTTACACATATAAATTCTAAATAAATATTTGTTACTTTGAAATATGGTCTTTCTACCTAATAAGACACTTTTTATAATATCTACTATGCCAATGACTAAATCTCTAAATATGAATTCCCGTGACTCTATCCAGCTGCCCAGCCAATTATCCCAATTATTTGGTTAGCTCTTCCTAATGTGGTATAGTTTAATATAGTTTGTCCATCCTATACATTTTTGTCAATAAAACACTATGCAGATACTCAAAGGGTGTGTCATAGACAAACTATATTCATCCAGAAGTATATAACTGTGTGGATCATAACAAATTATGAATAGCATTACAGAGAATAAAAATTCTATAATACTTAATGAGCTCAGTATGAAATAGTACATAAACCAAGGGCAGTCATTCACACCCAATAAGGGAGATACTGTAAGTTTTAAAATCAGAAAATGTGTGTCATGGTTGCATCCTTTCATCATACTTGAGCAAATATTCTGAGAAGTTGGACTATAAGAAGAAAAGTATAGTATCAGGATTGGAGGAAGACAATCAACAAGCAATTGATAAAACCTTGCTTGCTGCAAGTGAAAAGGACTTGAAAAATTTACTGATAAAGATCAAAGACTATAGACTTCACTATGGGTTACACATCCACATCAAGAAAACAAAAATTCTCACAACTAGACCAATAAGGAGCATCATGATAAATGGAGAAAATACTGAAATCATCAAGGATTTCATTCTATTGGATCCACAATCAATACCCATGGAAGCTGTTACTGTTGTTATTTTTAGAACAAACAAATCTGTTTTAGAACAAACAAACAAACAAGACACTCCAATTCCTAACAACCCTGTGTACAACAGAAGGGAACATTACCTAGTCCTGCGCTATCCTCACAATCACTGTGACACATTGCTGCTGCCATTGTGCATATCCATCTCATTTGGGGTCTTCCTTTTTTTTTGTGTTGCCCCCTCACTTTATCCTCCTGATAACATGTTGGAAGTATGAGAGACTAAGTCTTGCCATCCTGACTTCTAAGGGATATTCTCTCTGTATATCTTTAAACACAGATTTGTTTGTTCTTTTGGCAGATCATGGTACTTTTAATATTCTTCTCCAACACCATAATCCAAATGCACCAATTATTCTACAGTCTTCCTAATTCATTGTACAACTTTCACATCTATATAAATTGATTGTTTGCTCAAACTAATATGTTTGCTCTTGAATACTTTAAAGAGGTCTTTTTCAGCAGATTTGCCTAACACAGTATGTTCTTTGATTTTTTGACTGCTGCTCCCGTGAGTGCCAACTGTGGATCCAATAAAATGAAGTCTTTGATCATTTTAATCTTTTCTGTATTTATCATGATGTTATTTATTTATCCAGTTTTACAGATGTTTGTTTTCTTTATATTAAGGTGTGATTCATATTGATTTTCATCAGTAAGTATTTTAAGTCCTCTTTGCTTTCAGCAAGCAAGATTCTATCACACACATATTGCAGCTTGTTAATGAATTTTCCTCCAATCCTGATGCCACATTCTTCTTCATATAATCCAGTTTGCCAGATTATTTGCTCAGCATACAGACTGAATAAGTGTGGTGAAAAAGCACAACCCTGGCACACACCTTTCCTAATTTTAAACCATTTGGTATTCCCTGGTTCTGTTCAAACAACTGCTTCTTGGTCTGTTAATCACAGGTTCCTCATGAGCACAATGAAATGTTCTAGAATAACCATTCTTCGCAATTTTATCTGTAGCTTTGGCATGATCCATTCAGTTGAAACTCTTTGCATAGTGAATAAAATACAAGTAAGCATCTTTCTGGTATTCTCTGCCTTCAGTCAAGATCCCTCTGATACCAACAATGATATACCTCATTCCACATCCTTTTTGAATCCAACTTGAATCTCTGACAGTTCTCTGTTGATATAGTGTTGCAACTATTTTTGAATAATCTTATGCCAAATTTCATTTGCATGCAATATTAATGATAATGTTCAATGACTTCCACATGCCATTGGCTCACCTCTCTTTGGAATGGGCACAAAAATGAATCTCTTTCAATCAGTTGGCCATAGCTGCAACAATGGGCTCAAATATAGCAACAATTGTGAGGATGGTGAAAGGCTAGATGATGTTTGGCTCTGTTGAACACAGTCTCTTTGAGTCAAAATTGATTCCATGACCCCAAATAACAATTGACTATTTTATTCTTCTCTTTTGGTTAAATTTATTTTAATTCTCATGCCTGTCTCTCATTTTAAGGTTCCTCTACTTATTTCTATTCCAAGGTTCCTAAATATTAAAACTTAACCCTCTTCTGACAAATTCAGATAATAGAGTGGCTCATAGGAACAAAGAATTTGAGAATATTCTAATTTAGCTGAACTTCTGTCTATTAGTTAACTGCAGATAATTTTGAAGTTGCTCACTGTATCTTTTTAGAGGGTCCTGTGATTCAAAGCTGTTAGTTTTATAAAATGCTAAAATGAATTAAACAAATTTGATCTATGAGGATTTGTTTCACAGTTTTCATATAATTTAGAGAAGAAATATGATTAGGTCAAATGAAAAACAGTTAAGTGGTTCCTATAAGCATGACAAGTATTAAATGGGGGAAAAAAAGATATATTGGGCATTATATTGTTCACATTACTTGCTCTTGCAACTTTTAAAATAAGATAGAATTCACTTATTTACAATCATTTCTGATCCTTTGTTGTTGTTGCTGTTAAGTGCCATTGAATCTGTTCCAACCCATAGTGACCCTGTATAGGGTTTCCAAAGAGCAGCAGGTGAGTTTGAACCACCAACCTTGCGATTCAAACCAACTTTGCAGTCCAGCTCATTAACGCAGAGTGTCACATCAGGATGCCTTGTGATCCATATTTTATTCAATTGTTTTAAAGAGTAAATACTCATTTAAAATTTCATGTAGAATAAAAAATCTGTTATTCTACATATATTTATGTTCTAGTTGCAGGGTTTAAACTTAAAAGGTACAATCCATCAAGTTTAAAGTAGCAATCCATTTTTCAACTGCAAAAGCAAACTGAAATATGATAATTTACTTTTATTTAAATAACTTTAACCAGTGTTTCTGAAATGATCAACTAAATCTACTCTAATTTCTAGGGGAGACCTTTATAAGGACCGAGACTTTACTTGACCAAACTTTAGCATGGATTCAAAAATTATCCAAAAGCACCTAGGCCTCCGCTTATCTATAGCATGACTAAACCCAGCTGCTAGGAAATATACATGCAAAGACATTTCCCCTAAAGGTCATAACAATTAGGTTAGGCTGCCCTAAAACATTATTGGAAATACCCAACACCTGCAAGAAACTGACATATTGACCGCCAGAAACAAATCCACGTAAAGGTCAGAATACTTACTTTATGCCAAAACCAATCAGCTTAAAGGTTAATATGTTCACCAATTGCAAAATGCTTATGCACTGTTGCCGAAATCTGCCTTGTATAACCCTATAAAAAGTAATGAAATCAACAGATAGGGGTCATCTTCATCTCCTAGTTTCAGGAGTCTTGTGAAGGTTGACACCAACGCCTTGGCAAATAAACCTCTTGCTTTAGCATGGAACTCGAGTCCTGTTGATCTTTTTGGGGTCTCCTACCAGATGAGGCCATCTGGGGCCTAACACTTTGAGGCTAAACTGAATTAGAGAATTGCAAAGCTTGGCCATGATTTCAAGAAGCAGAAGCAGATGAGTACAGGTAAGGTACTGGGGAGAAATTCTTAGTCCTCTGTTCCCTGAATAGAATTTTCAACTCTCAAAAAAAAATTTTTTTTAATAAAATTTCATTAAAAAGTTGATCCTGAATCTAGAGCCAGGTCTAATGGCTGCAAGGGCAGACAACAGCTCACCTGGTAAGAATCCTTACACTACTGTGAATGAAACAGTACTACAACTCATCACAGATAGAACGAAAACAAATACAACTCTTGGATACTTTTAAATTTAAAAATATGCATATATGTGTATATACACATTTAAAATAATTTTTAATCTCCTACTTCTGATTCTTTTCCTTTAATATTAACAGGTACATTCAGTTATGTAGTGAAACCTTACATGTTGTTGTTGTTAACTGCCTTGGAGCTGGTGCTGACTCATCAGGACCCTTGTAGTTAGCAGGCTAGTACTTATCCTAAAATGCCACACCAGGGCATTCAGTAGTGTAGTGACACCTTACATTGTTATTATTGCTGTTGTTAAGTGCTCTGGGATCAGTTCTGACTCATAGTGGCTCTGTATAGGGTTTCTGAAGAGTTGCTGGTGAGTTTGAACGACAGACCTTGCTTGAGCTTCAAACTGACCTTGAGATTGACTATTGAGTTTAATTTTGAGTCTGTTAATCAGTATTACTTGTTATGAGTGTAAAGAAGTATATTTAACAAATTATTTCATAATTAGTATTTAGCTTTGCTCTTTCAAACTTTAAATTATCCTGTATAATTTATTACTTGTAAATTTGGTTATCTATAGACCATTTTGATCGGTTAAATTAAATATAAACTATTAAATTATATATTTCTATGCAAACTGAAGATTTTATCCTGAAATACAAAATATATTGCTATTTTAAAAACAGTGATCTGTCTTCCCCTCTGGGCCAAGTACCAGTGTTCTAGTGAAGATACATTTAGATACTTTTATTTTCAGTGTACCTGTGATGAAAAATGTGTTCATTTTTTTATTGCTATAGAATTTAACATGGTAGTCAATGAAATGCATTTTCTCAGTATATTAAGTGGTTTATTTAACTTATATACTAACATGTCTCAGTTTCATTAAAATAAAACACAAGCAAACAAAATACAAGCAAATCTTCAGAGAGCTGTCTTTTTGATATGTTTATTAAATACCATAGTTGTTTTTCAGGGCATGTTAAAAGCAACAGAAATAATTTAATTATGGATTATCAAATTTTATTTTATACAAAATTTAAGTTCTTCAATTCTTTAACAGCTATTGAGAGTGCAGCTGTAGTACAATACACTAGATTATGAAAGATAAGCTTTTATTTAGTATAAAATCTGAAGAAACTTCTGTTTGAATGCTTTTTAATGAAAGAAAAATGAGATTTAGTGTTATGCTATAAATCCTCCCCAGCTACCAGGATGCTGAAGGTGCTCCTTCATGAACTACAATTATTTCAATTAGAGATATGGACTTCTTTTCCTCTCCCTTGAAAATCTTTTGTAGAGTTTCATGGTAATTAGAGTATGAGTCAAGAATAAATGCGATTGTAAGTGTCATTTGTATTTACCACAGTAGGATAAAACTTTTGGTCTTGCAATGGTGGAAAGATTTATGTTTATTTATAGGAAAGATGTTAAGCTTCTGAAATCAGAATCCTGGAGGGCTACAAGATTTTATTATCATTTCACATTCAAACACTTAATGTTTCTATTATTGTTGGTAGTTTTCCATAGTAACCACTATCCGAACAAAACTTAATTACATTATTTAGCAATTTAAATTAAATTAAGTTAATCCAGGATGAATTGTTTATAGCGTATCATGCTACACTGTATAATTAATACTTATTAAAAGAAATTTTAAAGCATGGAAGACCCATAATAATCTATATTAATTCAAAAAAGTGTAACATTAAAAAAGAGAAAATCCTTGTGTGATTAATTTATTTTCATACTGTTATATTCCAGAAGAGTAGATAAACTGTATGAACTCCAAGGTCGGTGGTTCAAGCTCACCAGCTGCTCCTTGAAAACCCTATACAGGGTTGCTATGGGTCAGAACTGACTCGACAGCACTTAACAACAACAACAAGAAAGTAACTTCTGTCTGCTTCATGTTACTATTCAGAGAATATTTCTTTAGGGGGAATAGCTCAGGTTGTTTCCATCATCTTTATCACATATCTGTAGAGAATGGAAGTGATTAAATCATCTAACTGGTGGGTTTGGGAGAAGAAACTGTATACACATGACTTAACCCCTCTGGGCTAATATCTTTCTTATAGACAGATGAGCACAGGAAACAACCTTTTCAGGGGAAAGAAAGCTCAGTGGTAAATCAGTATTACTTGGGGAAAATTTTTTTAGAAAAATAATTGTGGTCCTACATCTAAGCCAGGCTCTCCAAGGAGCCATATATAATTAGTAATTATGTTCATTTGCATATCTTCTACATTGTATTGGTTAGGAATAAGTTTCAGTCCATGTCTTTAAAAAAAAAAAAAAACAGATTAAGAGTGACTTATGTAGGACCTCTTCTCCTATCTGAAAATCAACCAACCAACACAAACTATATCCTTAAAACTAGTAGTTCATCCTCACGAATTCCTCAGGACTTCAGGTTCCTTTCATGTTTCTCCTGGTAAGAAGGGGGAAACAAATGAAAGAAACATCGAGTCCCTGTTCATGTGAATATTTCTGCTTTTATTTCATTTATAAAACTTAGTTAGATGGCTTAGTTACCTAGCTGTAAGAAAGGCTAGAGAACTAGTCTTTACTTTAGACAATCATGTTCCCAGCTAAAAACTGGAGGCTCTTTTATGTAAGAAGAAGGGAAGAATACATATTGATGGATACATGAACTGTAAATTTCTCAACTGGATCAGAGCCAAGGAAGGAAAGAAAAAAAGTGTCATATCATGACCCCGTAAAGCACCAATAACATCTAAATATAGATTTACTTAAAGTACTAGAGAAGCATTTTGGGATAGAGGAGAAAAAGACATTTGAGATTGCCATCCAAGAAAAATTTTTGCTGTTGTTGTTAAGTTCCACTCTTAGTGATCTTGTATAGGGTTTCTGAGGAGCAGCTGATGAGTTTGAACCACCAACCTTGCAATTCAAATGGGCTGATGCTTATCCTACAGTGCCATACCAGGACTCCAAGACAGACATGAATGAAAAAAAAAGCATTTGTTTGCAAGATATTATCCTTAAGCCCCACAAAAGAGGCTTTTAATTGAATTTCATCATCACTGATCTGATTGTTTTGACCATTTTCCTGGTTATTACTATTTGCTAACTTGAACTCAATTTTCAGTTATGCAGCGATCCACACAGTGATCAAGACAGTTAAAATTCATCCTGCTTGTCTACTCTAGTGGAATAAGAAAGCAAAACCAGTGTGTGGCCTGTCAGTAAAAGAGGCAGAGAGGATGACATGGAGTGATGAAGCAGCTGGGGACTTTGGATCCAGAGAGGGAGAGGGACAGTGTGCTGAAGAATTGGGGGGTGGAGGGAAGGAGTGTAGGGGGTGGGTTTATAGGGTATATACCCTTTGGTTGGTTGATGATGCATGAAGGGGATTGGAACCATGACAATGAAACTATATATGGTGGAATGAATGTAAAACTAAAGTTCTTTCATGTAAAATATCATATAATTCACAATAAAACATAAAAAAAAAAAAGTAGCATTTTCAAAGTTCTCTATTCACCGTAACTCAGCCTTAAAACCATGGAATCTAAAGTGTAAGTGCTACAGGTAAGAGAAAAGTATTTAGAAAGTCACCATGGATAATTTCATATGAAATAAAGAATGCAAAAATGCCTTTACAAATTGAAGAATGGTGTAAATTAAAAGATGCATTATTATAAACCAAGGCAGTCATTAAAACAAATCACAGAGAGACTTTTCTGAGATAAATGATACATTCTGAAAGTTAAAATGCTCTATTATGATTTGTAATCAAATGTGTGCTTGGAGTATGAAACACACTATTAACAAATAGCATCTGAAGAGATTTTTCAGACATTAAGAGAGTATAGTCTTGGTTTTGTAAGTTACATAATTACAAAAGATGCAGATCTCATTACTTCTTTATCCTCTTTAATCAAAGTGATTCACAATTCTAAAAGTCTCTTTACGTTTTTTTTGCATTTTGTATAAAGCTCAAACATACATAATGATGTTCAAGGAAAGACTAAGGGCTCAGTGTTCAATCTCTATTTTTGATGACTGTAGAAATCTTGATTAATTTTCCATGCCCTCAAAGAGGGAATTGCTTCTGCTTAAATTTGCAATCAAATAAATGATACTGGCCTTTAATGTTAGATGTCACTTAGAATATAGTATTTCCCTAGCCACTATTAAATTCATGTTTAGTCTTTTTTATGGACATGTTTCAATGTCTAGAATCTGCTTTCTTTATCTAGTAAAATTTCTATTTTCCCTACAAATAGGGCTTGAAATCCCACAGATATGTGAATTTTAAATTAATAGCATAAAATAATAATAAAATATTAATAATACACACATTTTAGGAAATTAGTTTTTCTCTGTTCACATTTTGTACTAAAAACTAGAATATTTAATCCATGCCGCTTGCCAGTATTCAGTATGTTATGGATAAAGAGGAAGATAAAATAATAGAGGAGAAACGTTTTTTTTCCCTGTAAATGCCACATGATAACAAATATATGAAGCTACCACAACACCAACTCTGATGTTCTCTGGAAAATGATACTCTAGTGTTCTTCTTCCATAAATGTCTTACTGTCACCTATTGTAATTGTCACCTAAGTCTAAGTGCATGAACCCACTAATAAATCTTAATTGATCAGACATTTGCCTTTCATTTCTCCTTGAATTATATCATTCCTTAACATTTGCACAGCAGGTGATGACAGGCCATTAAAGTAGACATGAAGTTGAGTAATATCAGGGACATGACAGAGCCATCATCTTTCTTTGATTTATTCTTTTGGTTTCCATATAAATTATTCTTTTTGACAGTTATTATTCAAGCTTCACTTAATTTAGACAGTCTTTAGAAGAATTTTGACTCACTTTCCATTTAGAAGAGAGTTGATATCAAAACTTATGAAAAAAAGTCATTTTAAAAGTCTCTTTTTACAGACTCCTTGGACATCATCTAAATTGCTTCTTAACTATGGACTCATTTTATTTTATTTTACAGACATTATCATAAGTTCCAGAGTCCTAGTGTGGCACTATATGGGAAACACAGAATTGTTCATGCAAGGTTGGTGGTAAAAATGCATCTGGTGCTCCTCAGAAACTGTATACAGGGTGGCCATGAATCCAAAATGACTTGAGGAGCACTTAAAAATAACAACAACAATTATAAGTTCCTGGTGTGGTACTGTTTGGTAAACACTCAACTTCAAGATTGGTTTGAACTAAAAGGTTGGCATTTCAAACTCTCTAGCTGCTCTTCTGAAACCTTATACAGGATGACTATGAGTTGCAATTGATTCAAGGCCACTTAACAACAACAACAAGGTAAACTTAAGAACTTGTAATAATTTCTATAAAATAAAATAAGATTAATGGCAATATATTTTATTATGAATATAATACCAGTAAATGTTTATAGTAAATAGGCTTTTCCAACATAATCTTTAAGTTAAGGGTTTTGAAGCTCTCGGGAATGGAAGTTGCTTTCTTTTTTACAAATGTTTTCAGAAAGCAATTGTGTCACATAAGTGCAATGCCTGTTCTTGTGGATTGAATTGTATGCCCCAAAATGTGTGACAACTAGGCTAGGTTATGATTATCATTATTTTGTGATTATCCTCCATTTTGTGAACTGATATAATTTCCCAATGTGATATAAAGCCTAACATTTCTGATGCTAATGAGACAGAACTGGAGTCAGTTATGTTCCTATGTTCCTGAGGCAGAATGCAGACTACTTGATTAGGTTTTACCTTGAATCAATCTCTTTTGAGATGTAAAGAAAATTAAAGAGGCAAGTAAAGAGGAACATCCTACCAGCAGGAAAGAAGATACAGAAGTGGAGTGCATCCTTCAGACCTGGGTCCCTGAGCTGAAAACTTCTAGACTCTGGGGAAGATTGATGATAAGGACCTCTCCACAGAGCTTACAGAGAGAAAGATTTCCCCTAGAGCTGGTGCCCTGAATTCAGACATCTAGCATGCAAAACTCTGAGAAAATAAAGTTTTGATTGTTGCACCAATCTGCTGTGCTGTTTCTGTTACAGTGTACCTAAGTAATTAAGAAATCTGTAAATAGTTAAAAAGCTTTAATTATCACCCTTGTTTTTCTTTGCCATAAAGCTAATTCTGGCCCATAGTAAGCATTGATGCTATATGACAAGTCAGAACTGTATCATAATGTTTCCTAAACTATAATCTTTATGGGAGCAGATCACCAAGTCTTTCTCTTCTGATACAATTGGGTGAATAAATTGCCTACTTTCCCTAGCATCAGTGCACTTAAGCATTGTGCAACCAGGACTCCTTAATACTATCCCTAACCCATTTTTGTTGATTAGTTAGTTTATAACTCATAGCAACCCTATAGGGCATAATAGTGACTCTGCTGAGCAGAGTAGAACGATACCATAAGATTTCCAAGGTAAGGAGCTCTGGTAGTGTAGTGGTTACAAGTTGGGCTGCCAACTTCAAGGTTAGCAGTTCGAAACTACCAGTGGCTCCGCAGGAGAAAGATGAGGCGTTCTGCTCCTGTAAAGATTTACAGCCTCGGAAACCCTGTGCAGGGTC
>NW_006408720.1:1667264-1688902 GCF_000296735.1 Chrysochloris asiatica | reverse complement strand
GAACCGACTCCACGGCACATAACAACAACAACAACAACAACATAGGATTTCTAATGAGCAAAATATAATGTATTTACATGCTATTAAATGCCTATATTTAATAAAACTGTCAGATATGAAAGGAGGTATCTTCAAAAATACAATAGTTACTAGATAGAACTTGAAACACAAGTGCTTTTACAAAATTGAGAAAACAAAAAAATAGATTATAAATGAATAGAATATATGAATATTATGATGAGTAAGATTAAATGTCCTGGTGTGGTTCTGGAGGTTAATGAGCCAGATTCCAAAGCCATCTGAACTACAAGGTTGGTGGTTCAAGCTCACCAGCTGCTCCTTGGAAGCCCTGTACAGGGTCGCTATGGGTCAGAACCGACTCAACGGCACTTAACAACAACAAACAACAAAGATTAAATGAAGAGAAATATGGAACTCTTTATCTAATTAAAAGTATATTTCAACCACATAATTATACAGTATTAAGGCATTATAAATACCTGAAAATATTCCTCAAATTAGAAATTACATAGGTAAAGTATTTGAGGCATATAATAAAAATGCACACTTATATTACTCTTACATCACTACTTAATAAACTTTTGTTGAAAAAGGAAGCAAAATTTACAAGTATAGATCATTTAGAAAATTATGCAATTTGGAACAATAAATAAAACTTAAGGAGAGTTCTGTTTAGCGCTGTATTTATAGGTAAGTTTATCGTCTTAAACATCTTTTTAAATATTTAAGAATAAAGATAAATAATAAATTAAATATCCAATGCCAGAGATGAGAAACAAGTATAAAATGATAGGTGAAAGAAAGTCTAAAGATTGAAATCAAAATTAATAAATTAATAAAAGAAAAATAACTTAAATTATTTAAATAAATAAGCAAATTTGAATTGGTAAATAAAATAGCAATTTGGTGTTTTGAGTAAAGAATTAAATGTAAAAATCTTACAAATATATATACTCAATAAAATGCTCAATATTACTGAATTATTTTACAAAGCAAGTCCATCCAAATAACAATCAGATTCTGTCTGCCCCTTTTGAGATACTGACAAGTTTCTGAAATCCACACAGAAAACTAATAGCTAAGAACAATAAAAATACTTTGGAGGCAAGGAAAAGAAAAATAAGGTTGAAGCTGGAAGATGATAAATGTATTTATATATATCTTTGTATGTTTTGTTCAGTATCTAGTTCTCCTTCACAATTTCTGTTATTTGTGTCTCGGGTATGTCTCTATTATAATTTGGATATTATGTATATACTTGGCATGATTAATGACACCTTTGGCTAATCTATTTCAGCTTGAATAATTAGTATGTTGAGCTACTATCCAAGCACAGGTGGTGTATTTTAGGAACCAGCATGGCTGGAGCATAGTGGGACAAGAAGGTTGACTAAGATAAGGTTGTAGAGACAGGAAGAGGGCAGATCAATGCAGGACATTATACACCAAAGAGAGGTTTTGAAGACTTTATTCAAAAACAAGAGGCACATCATACATTATTCCTGGTCATTATTCCTTGAAACAAAAACAAGGAAAGTTTGAGAAACTTACCACTAAGAGACCTAGTGTGGAGCTATAGGAGAGCTACCCACAGGTTGGAGACTCAAACCTACTAGCCACTTTTCATAAACCCTGTACACGGTTGCTATGGGTCAGAACCAACTCCACGAGACAACCATTGTGAAGATTAGCCCTTCGCACTGAACTCTGTAAGCATCTGAGTTAAATCTGTTTTAAACTGTTTTAGGGAAGTCAGAACATATGCTCAGAGCTTAATGGAATGCCAATGGACAAACAGGATGATTGTGTTCTAGAGTATATATGTATCAGAGCATTTAACTTTGGCCTGGACTGTGGTGCTATAGGATAAGCACTGCAAGGTTGGCAATTCAAATCCATCATCTGTGGTTTAAACCCACCAGCTCAAACCTTATACAGGGTAGCTGTGAATCAGAACCAATTTGATGGCAAACAGAAAGCATAAACCAATTTCTAATTTGAACATAACTTTCCAACAGTCTTTCCAAAAAGAAACCCTCACAATTTTCTCCAGGTCCTAATATTTTGTACCAGAATCAGGGACCTTATTTACCCACCCCTAGGTGAGGAGCTCTGGTAGCATAGTGGTTACGAATCGGGCTGTGAGCCGCAAGGTCAGCAGTTCAAAACTACCAGCGGTTCCGCGGGAGAAAGATGAGGCGGTCTGCTGCCATAAAGATTTACAGACTCGGAAACCCTGTGTAGGGTCGCTATGATTCGGAACCGACACCACGGCACTTAACAACAACAAGCTATGTAGGTGGGATAAATTGACACTAAAACTGAAAGAATTTCCCACACTAGCATAATACAGTCCCGGTGTGGTGCTATGGGTTAATGTGCTGGACTGCAAAGTAATTTTGAACTGCAAGGTTGGTGACTCAAGCTCACTAGCCGCTCCTCAGAAACCCTATACACAATTGCTATGGGTCGGAATCGACTCAACGGAACTTAAAAACAACATCACCTGTTGTTGTTGTCAAATGCCATCGAGTTGATTCCGACCCTGTATAGGGTTTCCAAGGAGTAGCTGGTGAGCTTGAACAGCCAACCTTGCAGTTCAAACAGCTTTGCAGTCTGGCGCATTAACCCACAGAGCCACACCAGGACAACAGCATGATAGATCATTCTAAAAGCCACGACAGAGAGCAAAAGCAGAATATGGGACCCTATCCAGCGAAGCAGCTACACCAGAGATGGAGGCAGAGATGATGACATGGAGAGATAGAGCAGCTGAGGAGTCTAGGCTCATGGAAACAGAAAGGCTATGTGCTGGCGGCCAGGTGGCAGGCTTGAAGAATGTGCCCTTTGGTTGTTAAAACGATTATGTATTCATGAGTCGTTTTGTGTACATCCACCCCCCACCCCCAAACAAAAACACACCAAAAAACACAGTGGGAATAAAAACTTTAAAAAACAATAAAGTACATTCTATAACCAGGAAAAATAACAACAAAAAAGGCCATAACAGGCCAAACGCTGAGTAAGGTAGGTGTCAGGTACGGAAGTTTATGGGGGCAGAAGAAGAAGGAGTCTTGGTGTGGCGCTGTGGGTTAATGCAAAGCCATATGAACTTCAAGGTCAGCAGTTCAAGCTCACCAGTCACTCCTCGGAAACCCCTATATTGGGTCGCTAGCGTAGTGGTTTTAAGGAGCTCTGGTAGCGTAGTGGTTACGACTCGGGCTGTGAACCGCAAGGTCAGCAGTTCGAAACTACCAGCTGCTCCGCGGGAGAAAGATGAGGCTTTCTACTCCCGTAAAGATTTACACCCTCGGAAACCCTGTACAGGGTCGCTATGGGTCGGAACCGACTCGACGGCACTTAACAACAACAACAACATGGGTCAGAACTGACTCGATGGAACTTAACAACAACAACAAAAAGAGAAAGGAGATCAAGGAAAAGGGGTTAAAATAAAAGGTGGTTTTGAAGGACCTGCCTTTACATACGCAGATATGTGGCTGCTGTCTTCCTGGTAGTACCACCAGTCAAAGGAACTATCTTACCAGACACAGAGAAACATATATTAAATTGGCTACTTTCCTATGACAAAAGCAGACAAGTGGTGTTCCAGGTGACTGCCTTGGGTCGTGTTATGTTTTGTTTTGTTTTTTAATATTATCCATCTAAAAACATGCTAGCTTAAGCAGAGTAATATATGGGACACCCTTCAGCCACTTCATGGTAAGACAATGAGGTTGACTGCTCCCATAAATATTCACAGCTCTAGAAATCCTGTATAAGCTTCCTATGAGTTAGAATCAACTTGATGGCAACGGGTGTAGGGTTACACTATAAAGGTGTTAACAAATGGGGTCAAAAAGTGAGAGGAAACATTGATTATTGATGACTATAGTTGTTCTGGAATTGGGGGAAGTGTTTCAGTAAAGTCTAAGTAATTAAAAGAAATTACATATTTGGCAAGTGCAATATTACTTCATAATTATAGATGTTTTGTGCATTAAGATTTGCATGTTATTTTTTCCTCTTTCAGACAGTAGTTGTATGTGAGTTTACATTAGGTGCCATCCACTGGATTCCAACTCAAAGTGACCCTATGTACAAAAGAACAAAACACTACCTTATCCAGCACCATCCTCACAATATTCTTATGTTTCAGTCCATAATTTCAAGCATTGTGTAAATCCATCTTGTTGAGGTTCTTCCTCTCCTTTTCTGACCTTACTACACATGCTGTCTTGCTCTAAGAACTGGTCTCTCCAGATGATATGAGAAGTCTTGCCTTGCCGTTCTGGCTTGTTAGCAGCATTCCACTGCACTTCTTCCAAAGTAGATTTTTAAATTCTTCTAGCAATCTATATATAGTATATTTAATATTAAATATATTTCATATTTTTCTCCAACACCAGAATGCAAAAGCATCAATTCGTCTTTAGTCTTCCTTATTCACTGCCTAAACTTTGCACCCAAATATGGCTTATTGGACCAGCTATGAGAATTCTTGCTTTTTTCATGCTGAGGTATAATCCATATTGAAAGCTGTAGTTCATGGTCTTCAACAATAAATGTTTCAAGTCTTTTTTTGCTTTCAGCAATCAATATTGTGTCATTTTCATATAACAGGTTGTTAATGAATCTTCCTCCAATCCTAATAAAACATTCCACTTCATGTAGACCAGCTTCTCATATTACTTACTCAGTATACAGATTGAATATATATGGTGAAAGGATGCAACCCTGACATGCACCTTTCTTGTGTTTAACCAGGCAGTAGCCCCTTGTTGTATTTGAAGTACTGCCTCTTGATCTATGTACAGTCTCCACAAGAGCATAAATAGTGTTTTGAAATTTTCATTTTTATTCATAATTTGTTGTTCCACACAGTCAAATGCCTTTGGGTAGTCAATAAAATACATATAAACATTTTTTCTGGTATTCTATGCTTTCAGCCAAGATCTATCTGATATCAGCAATGACACCTCTCATTTGATGTTCTCTTCTGAATCTGGCCTGAATGTTTCAGTTCCCTGTTAAAGTACAGCTGCAATAATTTTTTTAAAGTTTTTATTTGAATGATAGTTCACATGAGAAAACATCAGCTCTATATCCATCCTATCATATTCCGTTTCATTGCAATGATTACAATCCCCTCCATGCATCACCATTCAACAGCATTTGCTTCCATTCCCTTTGTTTGTTTTATTTTTTGGATGTACACCGAAGCACTCAGGAATGTACAATTATTCAGGCATATACCCTGCAAGCCTGTCCTTTGGCCGCCAGCACAGCCCCTCTCCCTCCTTTAGTCCAGAGTCACCAGCTGCTCCATCTCTCCACGTCATCATCTCTGCCTCCATCTCTGGTGTCACTGCCTTTCTAGATAGGGTCCCACACTCTGCTCTTCTCCTTTGATGGTCCCAGGCTTCTCCACCCCTGGACTGCAAGATCAATCACTCCCCTCCTTTTGTTACAAAACATCTACCTTTACATTTGCAACATTCACAATCAGTCCTGATGGCAATTATTCACTACTGAACCACAAGAGTCTTAACCCCATCTCCTTTCACCAGTCCCATAATAGTGAAGATTCTCCCTTCCCCTGTACAATCATTTTTCAATTATTTTCAGAAATATTTTATTTGTATGTGATACTAACAATATTGTTACATAACTTTCACATTGTACTGTATAATCTTCTTTGAAATGGGCACAAATAGATGTCTCTTCTGGTTGATTGGAAAGATACCTATCTTTCTAATTTTCTATCATGGAGGAGTGAGTACATCCAGCGCTGCATTCATTTGTTCAAACATTTCAACTGGTAGGCCATCAATTCATGCAGCTTTGTTTTTCATGAATGCCTTTGGAGTAACTTGAGCTTTTCTGTCAATACCAATAGTTATTGATCATATTCTATGTCCTAAAATGGTGAACATTGATCAATTCTTTCTGTTGCAATGGTTGTGTGTTTTTTCACCTTCTTTTTATACTGCCTGTATCATTCAATATTTTGTTCATAGAATCCTTCAATATTGCAACTCAAGACTTAACGTTTCTTCAGGTCTCTCAACTTGTGAAATGTTGAGCCTGTGCTTTCCTTCTTATTTTCTAGCTCTTGGTCTTTGCACATTTCAGTATAATGCTTTACTTTGTCTTCTCAAGATGCACTTTGAAATATTCCTTTCAGCTCTTTTACGTCTTAATTTCTTCCATTTCCTTTAACTTCACTACATTCTACAGCAAGTTTAAGAGTCTCTTCTGACATCCATTTTGGTCTATTCTTTCTTTATTATCTTTTTAATGACCTTTTAGTTACTTCATGTATGATGTTTTTGGTGTCATCCCACAACTCATCTGGTTGTCAAATATTAGTGTTCAATACTAAAATCTATTCTCTAAATGGTATATAAATTTAGGTAGAATATATTCAAGGTCATAGTTGGTTCTTGGAGAATTGTTTTAAATTTCTTCGGCTTTAAAGTGAATTTGCATATGAACAATTGGTAATCTGTGCTGCAGTTGGCTATTGGTCTTTTCCATCTTCTCTTTTCACATATGTAGTCGATAGGATTTTGGTGTATTCCATCAGGTGAGGTCCACATGTATTGTTGTTATTAATGCTACTGATAAAAGATATTTTCAACAAATAATACACTGCTCTTGCAAAATTCTATTATGTCCTTTTTGTTACCAGGGCCATGTTTTCCAACTGCTGATCCTTATTTATTTCCATCTTTCACATTCCAATCACCAGTAATAATTAGTGGATCTTGATTGCATGATCAACTTAAGAATGCAGAAGTTGTTAAAAGTCTTCATTGTAAGTTTATACTTAGGGTCATTCTACTTATTATAATTTGTTTACATTATGCATAGTCATTTTTGGTTATGTGTGAATTAACTAATATTCAGTTAGTTAGAAATCAGCATTAAGGAACAGAAAATAAATGCACTATTTGTTCAAGAAGAGCTCTTTGTGAAAAATACATTTTTTTTTTTGTATCACTTTTTTGAAATGTGAAAATTTTGTTTTCCCTCCTGTGTGGCATTTATGTATGGGAGTAATTAACATTTGGTTTTAATATATTTTTACCCACTAGAGAACTTGTAGAAAATAAAATCATGAGAACTTTCAGTTGCTTTTAGCATGAGTTTACTTTTCTTTTCTGCTGTGGAGACATGTTTTTCTAAGGTCATAAATATTTCCAAAGGAAATAGCTGATTCTTTTTTAGTTAAGAATCTATACTGACATATACTGCATGCAGTGATATTGATTTCTTCTTAAGATTATGAACAGGAATCCAGAGAGGTACCATGGACTCACAAATGATATTTATGAATTAGATTTCATTTTAAAGATTTTTTTGCTTGCTTAAGAACCTGCTTTGAAAATATAGAAGCAAGGTGTAAAAATCTGGTCAGAATTGCTTAGAGAGAGGGAAAAGTCCATTAAGAAGTGTGAGGGGAACTATAATCATTACCAAGAAAACCCACAAAATGATGTGGTGCAAAAAAAAATAGATACAAACTGGCAATTCATAAAAAAAGAAAAGAAAAGAAAAGTGAAATGAAAAGTATGAAATAGTTCAAATATTATCAAAATTACAAATTAACCAATAAGATAATGTTTATAAACAAAAATGAAAGGTATATAAAAAATGACAGTATTTTGCATTAGAAACTGTGTATTCTTTTATCTCTTTACTACACTTTCTAAAGTTTTATATAAAAATAGGTATTATTTATCATGAGAAATGAGTAATGTAGCCTAATTTTTAAAAGTAAACAGGTGTATTTTAACTAATATCATTTTTTCCTATTATTATATCTAGTTACATAGCAAAGACTAATACAATGTGCATAATAGAGACATGAACTCTATTATACCTATTCATTTATTTTTAAGAGAGCTTACTAAAAAACCATTTAATCACTCAAAACACCACAGGTATATTGTCCAGTCCCTGGATCATCAAACTGATTTTAGTACTGCCTTAAGACTCCTGACTATTTTAAAGGCATTTAGTAGTAAATTGGAAGAGTTAGACTTAGCAATCTTCATGAGTCCTTGGATAAGCACTTGACCTCAAGGTCAGTTTGAACCTCAAGATTGGTGATTCAAACTCATCAGCTGCTCCTCAGAAACCCTATACAGTGTCGTTGTGAGTCAAAATTAACTCTATAGCACTTAGCAACAACAACTGTCTCTAACAACAGAGCCCTGGTAGTGTAGTGTGTTATGAGTTTGGCTGCAAATTTCAAGGTCAGCATGTCTAATTTACCAGTCACTCAACAAGAGAAAGATGAGGCTTTCTGCTCCCATATGGAAACAATGAGTTGGAACTGTCTTCACGGCACACGGCCACTACCACCACCGATCTCTAACAAAGGAGTCGTGGTGCGATACTGTAGGATATACAATAGACTGCTAACTACAAGGTCTGTAGTTCAAACCCAGCAACCACTCCTCAGAAACCCTATACAGGGTAGCTATATGTTGGAACCAATTCACCAGCACTTAACAACAACAATCACCAACAAAAAGAGTACAACCAAATTTTAATCTAGTATTCAAAACAAAGATAGTCTTTTATATTTTATGAGTTTATTAGAAGGGCTATTAAAAATTTTAAGTTCAACTGAGCTATTCAAATGTAAATCATTCTAATGTAGAATCTGACATAGAGAAATTATTCAAGAGACAGAAAAACTTAGTAGCTCCAAAATCAAATAGGTAACAGTAGATGGTGTAGCTAGAAAAAGTCTGAGGATGTGCAATATCTGCTGTCCTTCCCCAGTTTAAAAACTTGGAAGCATGGACTAAGCACTGTTCCTTAGAAGATGTCCATTTGTGGTTCACTTTCAAGAATTAATGGCGTATGTACTCTCTGCATTGATCATTAGTGGTAGACTTGGTATTGCCCTCCACTGATACTGGTTTATTGCATCCATTTTACTCTCTCCTTTCACCTATAGAAACCATTACACCTTTTTCTAGCCTATTGCAGCTTGCTTGGCTTACAGGGTCTGTCAGTTTTCTGGAGCCCGACAACCAGCTGCAGGTTACTACAGCTCCTGTGTACTCTCACAGTCTGGACTACGGGGGAAGGTTTCCTGTGTCCAGTGTTCTCGATATGCTTTGAGATCCTGATCATTGCTGCTTATTGACCAGATTCCCACAGAATGGGTTGGCAGAAATAGAAGAACGAGACTATGTGAAGAAGCATTGTTATAACTCCAAATTTTAAATGAAATTTTAGAATACGGTGAATTATAGCTGTTATTAGATCTTCATGCTAAAATAGATATTGAGGATAACCACAACTCTGTGGTTATAGGTATACACCTATTCTAGATGACCATGACTCTATGCTATTGGGGTTTTGAGTTGTCAGTTCTCTATTAGTGTGATCAGAACCCTCTTTAAACAAAAACCCATAAAAAGTATAATTGATTCATTCAAAAGAATACTAGACTGACTACAGTTTATAAAATATAACTTAGAAAGGGTCAATAACTTAATATGTGAAAAGAAACCTAATTTTAAAAGATTTAATATTTATAAAGCACCAGTATAGTCAATAACATATCATCCTAAGAAAACCTACAAAGAAAAAGGAAACTTCACAGAGTTTTTGTTTTGCTTTTAAGGAAACAACCATCTTAAATTATAACACAGCATTGTTCTCTAAAGTAATTGGTAACAAATGTCTATTTCTCCAGAGAGTAAACTAAGGATAAATCCATTTAGAATAAAATATAAGAAACATCAATAGGAAGAAGGAAACGTGGCAAAATGGAAATATTCCTAAATAGCACATGATACTACAAATTTATATTGTTGTTGTTATTAATTGCCATTGAATCAGTTTTGTCTCATAGTAACCCTGTATAGGGTTTCTGAGGAGTAGCTTCTGGATTTGAACCACCAACACTGTGGTTAGAAGTCCAGTGACTATCTTTTAGCACCACACCAGAAGCCCATGAATTAACATAAAAATCTAATTTCCCTTTATACTTTTGGAAATAGAAGAGAAACTTATTTAAAGATGTCACTTTGATGACTAAGATGTGCCTGACACAAACCATAGTATTTTCACTCACTTCATATGCTTGTTAAAGCAGAACAATGAAAAAGAATGAAAAGAACGGACACATTCAAGTTGTAATGTTGACAAAGTAAATTGAATGTATCCTGGAATGCCAGAAAAATGAGCAAACCTGTTTTAGTTAAAGTTAAGTCTAAGAAGTGAATATAATGAGACTCCATCTTATTTTGGACACGTTATCAGAAAGGACCAATACTAGAGAAGACATCATGCTTGCTAATGTAAAAGTAAGTGAAAAAGAGAGTGACCCTCAATGAGATGGATGTGACACAGTGGCTGAAACAATGGGTTCAGACATAGCAATGATTGTGTGGATGATGCAAAGTTTTATTATGTTATACATAAGGTTGGAACTGATTCCATGGCACCTAACAACAGAGTTTAATCTTGCCCAACAACAAAACTAAAAATTCTCTAAAAATATTGGCTGAATTAAATCATCATCTCAAAAGAAAACAGGTATATTTAGGTGCTCATATTCATTTAATATGTTAGTTCTCAACCTTCAATATGCAGTGGATTCTAAAAAAAGAAGAAACATCTTATTTATTGGGGTTGTTTTTTCCTTATTCTTCTTTAAACGTGGAAAATAGTCAGGCATTTTTCACATTTAGAGAAGGCTTCTACCTCAACACCATAAAAAACATACACATAAAAATAAAATACAAAACAAAACTGGGTTTGTCATAACAGATTAAACTTCTGTGCCTAAAAAAAAAGTTTCCCTTATCCTATTTTATTATGTGTCACAGAAGTCTTCACTTAACCAAAGCCTATTTGGCAATCAGGCTCACCACACAGAAAGAATGTGTAACACATTTAATTCATCCATCTGTTACTCACAGGCAGCTAATGTAATTTGCAATTTTGTGAACAACTAATGACTTGGTTGTTGAATTAGGAGTGTTTGTCTTTACATCATTTGAATTTTAAATGTGTCTCTCTAATGTATTTTCATAACTACATTTAATAGATATTTTAGTGAAATAAAGCAACTTCATGAAGAGCAATTAACTTTGTCTTAATGCAAATGAAATATGTCAATATATATCCCTCATTGAACAAACAATTCCCTTGTTTCCATTTTTCTACTGTGAGAGTGTTTATTTCAGTTTTTATGCTCATTTTCCTTCAACAAACCTTCTTTAAAGGTTATTTTAGAGGGAAAAAAAGTAACTCCCCTATAAATCAGTTTAATCTCAGGCAACTAAAGAATAATAAAATGTTATCCTTTGAAAAGTTTTGGAGAAAGGGAAAGCTTTGTCAATAAAAGGGTTCTCCTCAGAAATGATGTCTCACAGGGCTTGAGGAAAATCCTACTGAAAAAGGTATTAAAATATGTATTTGACAATCACATAATGATGATCCGGTGTTGCTTAACCTCAAAATTACTTCTTGTATGATTACATTTCATGCAAGCCTTGAAAAATCATCATGAAAAATGTTGGTAGCAGTCCTAATCAAGGCTCTATAACAACACAATAGTTTGTAAAGTGTTTGCATGTTATTTAAGGGACTGCATTAGAGAAATAACTGGCTAAGACTATACTAGGAATCACAAAGTCTAGTTCTTACAATCATCCTTACAAATACAGTAAATTTTATTATTGTTTGTTTAATATTATGTACTATAGTGTAGTAGTAGTTGGATCTCATTTTGGGTTTAACTTGGATTCCCTGATAATAAGACATTTGAATTTCAAGGAGATTTAGAAGAAAACACAAAGAAAGTTTTCTACTTAAAAATTAAACTTAAAAATTAAAACTTAGACAGGTATCAGGACAAATACCTGACAATTCCTTAAAATATCCCCCAGAGATACTATTATTCAAAGAGTTCTAGCACATTAAAAGGTACAAAATTCTAAAATTGAGTGTGTATTATATTAATATTACTAAAATAACTAAAAATTAAGGTTAATTGTTAAATCTTACTAAAAATAATATTAAAATCTTCTTTGGGTATAATCAATGATACTATTAAGCATTCAAAACATTATATTGTCATATGTTTCGAACATAAAATCTTGTCTTGGGAAACAAAAGTTTCAAGTATCTGTTGACTAAAATGTTGGTCTTTCCTGTTTTATAATGAGGCTTCACACTTTTGACACAAAATGAAAAAGTACAAGATGATGATTAGTGTTCTCTGCTTAGACTATGTCAGTGCCAACTGCCAGTTAGATTTCATGTTTCAGATGAGTCCAAGTAAGACAGGCCTAACTATGAGTTAGAATTGGTTCAAAGGCCGTGGGTTTGGTTTTAAGTGAACTTATAACTCAGCCCTTGTAGCTGGGAGAAATTTCAAAATAAACTACTGGGACCATCCTTGTAAAACTAGCAAATTGATGCTAAAGTTTAGTGTAGGAATTTCGTATCATAAACTACTAAGAAACACATTTAAGGAAAAAAGAAGTCACCTGTGACTTAAAATCTGTGAAGCCTGGCCGATTTTAAGTTAGAGGTGTCTTCTTTAAATTTTCAAATGAAATATCTAAGAGATTTTTATACATAATTTTATAATTCTGATACTTTATTTTAAATATTTCTAACAAATTCAAGAGATAACCGTCAACCATTGAATTGAAACAGGCTGATTGGTTAGCATGCAAAGCAATTTTAGAGTAAATTCTATACAAAGTTAAAGGAAAAAAAACAAAAATATACTATCAGAAATCTTCCCCAGAAGAAAATATAGGAGCATTTATATAGACTCTTGGTAAAATCTAAAATGTTCTCTGGACTTAATGTGTATCCATTTTATAAGGATTCTGAGATGAAAGAAGATCAATCAGACATTTTACGTTTGCTTTCTATGTGAATACAGAGCATGTGTACTTGTGCAAGCAGTGACGACTCCTGAGAAAAGGGCTTTTGTACCAAGATCAAAATTAAAAAAAAATTTCTCTCTGCCAAATGAAATAGGATCTGTGAGGAATGAAAAATTGTGAATTTATTTCTCTTATAGGTTGTTTGAGTTCTCTTTGTTTCTGTAGTTGCTCACTCTGAGTTATGCATTTGATGTTTGATTCAGATATGCATAGTTTACTCGTGTTAAAAGAGGTTCATTTAGATGTTCAGTCTCTTGAGGAATCACACATTTTATACAGTTTCCACAACAGAGAAAATTGAAGCAATGCACCTATATCAGCTTTTTTCATTTGTTCCTTTCACTAACACACTCCTTCCCTCATGAATATTTACTAAGAGTGATAAATATGCCATTAAGTCACATGTATAAAAACATACCAAAATAGTGTCCTTGCCTCAAATGTGTCATAACCACATTTCACTGATTATGACAAAATAAAAATGTAAGAAATAATCATAATAGACTGTAGGCTACAAAAGTGGCAATGAGAAAATAGATTAAAAAATAAGTATGGTGGGAGTGTTAGTCTTAGTGTTTTCAGTCACCTCAGATACATGGGAAAGTGGATAATGAATAAGAAGGACATAAGAATGATTGATGTCTTTGAATTAAAATATTGGTAAGGAATATTGAATATATGTGGACTACAGAAGTATAAAATATCTGTTTTGTTTTGTTTTTGTTTTTAAATTATAACCAAATTACTCCTAAGAAGTGAGGATGGGCACAATTTGTCTCATGTACTTTGAACATGTCAGGAGGGTCAGTACCTGGAGAAGGGTATCATGCTTAGTGACGTATAGAGGGTCAGTGAAAAAGAGGAGACCCTCAGTGAGATGGATTGACACCATAGCTGTAACAATGAATTTAAAGATGGCTACAATTGTTAGGGAGTCCTGATGTGGCACTGTGGGTTAATGCACCAGACTGCAAAATCGTTTGAACTGCAAGTTTGGCGGTTCAAGCTCACCAGCTGCTCCTCAGAAATCGTATGCAGGGTTGCTATGGGTCAGAACTGACTCAATGGCAGTTAACAATAACAATACAATTGTTAGGATAGAGCAGGATTAGGCAGTGTTTTGTGCTGTTGTTCATAGGGTCATCATAAGTGGGAACTGACTTGATGCCATCTACCAACAATTATATAGGCTTCTATACAAAAAGGAGCTCTGGTAGTGTAGTGGTTACAAGTCAGGCTGTTAATGTCACAGACAGCAGTTTGAAACTATCAGCGGTTCTACAGGAGAAAGATGAGGCTTTCTGCTCCTGTAACGATTACAGCTTCCAAAACTCTCGTGACAGGGTTGCTATGAGTCAGAACAGACTCCGCGGCACATAACCACCAGCACTATACAAAAATAGTACCATTTCTTGTTTACATACAACAGTTTGCAAAAATGTTTCATAAAAAATAAATAACTCCCTCTATATTTCTGTATCCAAATGGTCACATACCCATCTCTAGTGACAGACTTTTTAACCTCTCTAGCGATGTTTTTGAGTCCTAGTGTGACACTGTAGTAGAAGCAGTACATTGTACGGTCAGTTTGCACTGTAAGGTGGAAGGTTCCAACCCACCAGCCACTCCTCAAAACCCTATACAAAGTTGCTGAGTCAGAATTGACTCAATGGTACTTAACAACAACAACAGTGGTGTTCTGGCATGGAGCTGTAGGACATGTACTAGACTGCAAGGTTGACTTGAACTTGACAGGGTCATTTTGAGTTAGAACCAACTCGATGGCACTTAACAACAACCACAACAAGTGATGCTTTTTAAGAAGCCCTAATAGAATAGTATATTACACATAGGGCTGTTAACTACATGGTCAACAGCTGGAATTCACCAATGTCTCTGTGAGAGAAAGATGAGGTTTTCTGCTCCTATAAAGATTTACAGCCTCAGAAGCCCTATACGGTGTCAATGTGAGTCAGAACAGACTGGACAGTATACAGCAGCAGCAGCAACAAATGTTCTTTACTCGTCTATCTTAGTCACATTCCTACTTGAATTTCTGTAATCTACAGATATAATTCTGAATTAAACTAGTAAATATACACATACAAGCATGTGTGTAGGTGCATATGCCCACATATAAAAAGATAATGAAGTTTTTCCACTATCTTTTCGTAGCAGCCCTTGTATAAAAATATGCATCTTTGATGAAGTTTTCAAATTTGTAACTGATCACAAACTTGTAGTTGGACTATATATCATTATTTTTTCAGAATCCATTTCAAGTCCCTCTGTCCTTTGAAAGCATGTAGGTATTCTGAATCTTTATTCTAAAAGAATCTGAATTCTCAGCCATACTGCTGTTAGTTTGTTTCATTGTGTTGTTTATATTTTTGGTTGCTGAAATTTTAAACTAACTTTTACCTTTGGATCTGAAAACACCCTAATTAATCTTTGCATTCCCTTATACATTCTTCTAGCTTCATTGGTAATGGTGCAATATCTTTTGTAATTTGCATTAATCACAATAACCAGTGTGATAACTTGTTTAGATTCCATGGCAAGAAATGCAACAAATGGCCAAAAAGCAGTTTCTGTTTATAACTTATTGAAACCTTTGTTGTGTCCCTTTGGAGATGTATTCTTCTTTTAGGAGGTAAGAACGAGTTGTAGGAAAGGACTATAAAGATGCTGCAGGTGGGTCAGTATAATAGTCAGTATAGTAATGAGTGCTGTCATTCCATCTTCCATGTTCTGATTCTCAAACTCATGCATTCTTACTATAGAATATGTGACATAATATTTATTTGATCATTTATTTGAACGTATTCTCCATCTTATAAAATAGAATCTTATATTTTCAAGGTATAATCTCTCAACTGCCATTATAATTAATATTCAACAGATCATTCCATCATTAGATCAAGCCAACTGCTTATATGACCCATGTTGTCCTGTTTTCTTGGCTGTAATTCTTATGGAAGATCACTTGGTATTTATTCCTTACTGCCACTCGGTGGGTTACAGCAGATAGCCTTTAGGTTATTAATTAAGTGAGAATTATTTGTGTCACCCACAAACTTATCTTTATATGATGGAATTGTCATTCTAGTTGGTTCTGATTCATAGTGACTCTGTATAGGGTTTCTGAGGAGCAACTGGTAGGTTTGAACCACCAACCTTTCAGTTAGCAATCAAGTATTTATCCTACAGAACCACACCAGGACTCCTCTACGATGGTTGTTCTTGTTAAGTGCCGTCAAGTCGGTTCTGATTGGCATTGACCCTGTACAGGGTTCCCAAAGAGCTGTTGGTGAATTTGAATCACTAACCTTGTGGTTAGCCAACCAGTACTTACCCTACAGTGCCACAACAGTAGACTCACAAAGGACTCCTTTAGGTATGAAATGTGTATATTGATTCTAGGCAATGTTATAAACATGGAATAAAATGAACATACACAAAACTACAGCTGCCAGTCCTGGTAGACTATTTTGGGTACTTTAAGTATGTTAAGTATACAGTTGATTCCAGAACAATATAGTTTAAAATGCATGGGTCTACTTATATATGGAGTCCCAGTGTGGCACTGTGAGATAATGCACCAGACTGCAAAGTCATTTGAACCACAAAGTCAGTGAGTGGTTCAGGCTCACCAGCAACTCCTCAGAAACCCTATACAGGGTTGTTATGACTCGGAACAAACTCAACAGCACTTAACAACAACAACAACTTATATATGGAATTTTCAGTTTTTGTTTTTAGATGGCTTATGATACTAATTATGTCAACATGAGCAGATCATCTCCCTGGTAAACAGCTATCACAGTAAAAAAAAATATCTCTCCCCATTCTTGTGTATTTTCATGATGTTTAGTTCAATATCATAGACCTTGAATAACATCACACAAAGTGACACTAGTGATGCTGGAAGTACTAGCAAGAAGGTGGGAAAAGTCATAAGATTATAAGAAAAAGAACTGTTTGCTATGTACTGTAGATCAAGGTCTGTAACTGTGGTTGCTCGTCCCTTCAAAATAACTGAATACAGTAAAAAGAGAAAAGACAATTCCTGAAGCCATTCCTGCTGATATTTCAGTAGGTGAGAAAACCTTGCACATTTTGTGCAATACCTTTTTATCTCATTGAAAATGCAGGTTTTATGTGAGTACAGTTCATAATATATATAACATAAAAAAACACATGTTAATCAACTGTTTATATTATCAGTAAGGCTTTCCAGTAGACAGTTAGCTATTAGTCACTGAGTGTTGTCTTTTGATGGCACAGGCGTTCAGTGCCTTCAGCCCCAACTTTGCTCAAGGGTTACAGCATATCCACAATACAAGAAAATTCCAGTGATGGCAAATTACCACCTCCTCTATCCTGGTGTGGCGCAGTAGGTTAATGTGCCAGACTGAAAAGCTGTTTGAATTGCAAGGTAGGAAGCTCAACCTCACCAGCTGCTCCTCAGAAACCCTATACAAGGTTGCTGTGGGGCGGAACTGATTCGATGGCACAAAAAGTATGCTGGAAGGTACAATGTACTCATTAAGCAACCAGGTATATATACATTGGATGTAACTCCTAAGATTAAAAAATAAACAAAACGACTGCTGTTCACAGGGGACACAAATCATACAGGTGTTTACTTGGATCTTTCTTAGTATTATAAAATATCATTGTGTTTCACAATAAAAATCTCAATCAATGAAAGCCTAAAGTAAAAAGTGAACTTTAAAAAGATACATTAAAAAGTGAGAATCCAAATTGAGAAAATTAACCAAAGAATTTTAAAAGAATGCACTGTGATTGTGTGTTGATTATTTCTCAGAGGCAATTTTCTCATCTGAAAAAAGGGAGGGTGATGGTAGTCTTTATCTCTTACTGTCAAGACTCAAATGAGGAAAAAAAATAATGGCACAAAATATTCACTAAATGCTTCTTCAAATAATGTTTTTATTATGCCAAATATGATAGTAAGTACTTTGAGGAAACAGTGGCTTAAGGCATAATTTTTGGTCTATGAAATTCTCCAATCTAGCTAAAAATAAAATGGATGCAACAATTAAAGTTCAACCTATTTTGATTTAACAGACTTATGCTGGAGTCCTACTCTGTGAAACTAGCTGTATATCCTTGGGAATGAATGTTAATTTCTTTCATTGTCTTTTACCTCATTTTAAAAAGAGAAATGATAATGCATATTTCAAATATTTCTTTGAGAATGAATTTTGATACCATATCTGAAAGCACTTGAAAGCTGCAAAGGTATATATCAAAATAGAACAACTCAACAATGACAATAATTAGAGGAGGGAAAAAAGTATATAATTAAGCAATGAATTGTGGGATGCAAACTCTAAGAGCTGTAATAGTGCAAAGAAGAAAGAACTCCATCTGAACTCTAGTTGTTGAATCAGAAACACTTTGTGAAAGAATAAGATTTGAGCTGAACATTGTTTAGAGGTGAATATGTCAAGCAGATGGAAATATTACTTTAAGGAGCCATGAAAGAGAATAACCTGAGCAAAAGTAGAGGCAGAAATAAACATGACAGATTATGCAGCAGCTAGGGAACATATCTATTAGATTTAAATTAGTTATGTTGTAAAATATCAGTAAAGGATTAATGCTTAAATTATGGAGTGATCTTCCCTCTTTTAAAGTTTGGTCCTGCTGCGTACTACCTATGTGACCTTTGGCATCTTATTTTAGCACTAGATATCTCAGTTTTCTCATTATGAAAAGGAGGTAAGAGGATAGGGAGCAAAATTATGGCCTAAGCAGAAAGGCTGTGCAGACCCTCTTCAGCAAAGGTAAGGAAAATCAAACAAAACATAGTCACAGGATGGTCCTAGAGCTTCAGGTAAAGGGATAGATAAGTGGATCAAGTGCTTACCGGGAGAGAGAATTGAATGGACATAGCAAGAAAGGAGGAGACTTCTGATTTGGGGCAAATGGCAGGACCCACCACAGCCATTTTGAGCATGTGTGGGGACGATTGCTGTTGTTAAGTGCAGTAGAGTTGAATCTGACCCATAGAACCCTGTATAGGGTTTCCGAGGAGCAGCTGGTGAGTTTGAACCACCGACCTTGCAGTTCAAATGGCTTTGCAGTCTGGTGCATTAACTCACAGAGCCACACCAGGACTCCTTGAGAAGATTAAGAGACAAGAAAACATTCACGTTGCAGGAATCTGCCTATGACTCTAGGAGACAAAGGCTTGATTTTAATTTTTCTTCTCTTTTCCTCTCTGGTTCCTTGCACTACCCTGATGACCACAGGCAAGACCTCTACAAGTGCACACACCCCCAAGGAAAGTCACACTTTCCAGGCATATAGAACAGTGCAGACCCCATGGCTGTGTGCATAATTGAACAGGGAAAAGATAGTAGCAGTAATCCTACTCTGGCAGACCCTGTTCTAAATCTGCAAGGTTGGTTCTGGCCAGCCCTACAGTAGCTCTCACTTGGAGAAGTTACCGAACAGATCTGTGGGGTAGAAAAAGGGGAAAGAAAAACAAACAAACAAACAAACAAAAAACTGGTTATAGGTCAGAGAGGCACAGCAGGACCACCTTGAAATAAACATTCTGCTTAGTTTTTCACAGTTCTTTGCTGTGTTTGTTTTTATTTTCCTTCTTTCTTGTGAGAGTTTTTTTTTTTGTTGCCTCACACAACAGGAAACACAACTGCAGTCATACATACCAACCACAGCCATACCCTCTTCAACCCCATCAATTGGACTAGAATCAATATCAGCTGCTATACACTGGATCAATGACAACAACCAACGTCAGTTAAATTCACTCTAAACTACACAAATAGCAAACAGTGAATGGATGGTGCATAAGCTCTTTTCTTGATCACATCTACCAGAAGGAAGTGAGTGACTAAGTATATAATAACATACACTAATCAACTTAATACAAATACAACAATATCACAGTGTGTGGAAGCAACAGACAATCTCTGTTCATAAGACAAAACAAGACAGAGTAGTTTAAACAAATGACCAAGAGGCAGACCTAGAAAAATTTTTGAAGAACAAGAGGGACTAGAAATGATTAAAAAGTAGCTAAGGAGAATAATATTTAGGCACCTCCAAGGAGCTCTAGTAGGGTAGTGATTACGAATTGGGCTGCAAACATCAGGGTCAGCAGTTCAAAACTACCAGCTGTTCCATGGGAGAAAGATGAGGCTTTCTGCTCCTGTAAAAATTTACAGCTTCAGAAACCCTGCACAGGGTCGCTATGAGTCGGAACTGACTCCACGGCACATAACAACAACGACAACAACAATCTATTGAAAGAAAGTACAAGGAAAACAAGGGATAATTCAGAAAAGCACTACAGGAACTATAAAACAAAACAGAAAATGATTGGAGACAACACTAACTCTGCAAACAGAAATCCAGAGATTAATATTAAGATATTAGAAATAGACAATATTCTGACAGGGAGAAGGAATAGATTTGAAACAATGGAAGCCAGAATTAGTGAACTTGACGATAAACCTCTCAATACTAGCAAACTAGAAGAACAATCAGTAAAATGAATGGAAAATATCCAAAGAATGCTTACGTTTCATGTGGGACAATATGAAGAGGAATAACCTATGGGTGACTGAATTCCAGAACAGGAAGAAACAAATAAAACCACAGAACAGATAGTCGAAGAGATGCTGGAAGAAAATTTACTAACATCAAAATTACTACAATCGATTCATGCCTATCAGCAACTATACTGAACATCAATGGATTAAATACACCTGTCAAGAGACAGAGAGTAGCAGAATGGATAATTAAACAGGAATCTTTGATATGCTGTTTACACACAAAGACAAACATAGATTAAAAATTAAGGAATGGGAAAATACATCAAGCTAGTGGCAATAAAAAATTAGCAAGAGTGGCAATATTAATCTCTGATAAATAAACTTTTAGGCAAAAACCAGCATAAAAGACAAAGAAAGACACTATCTCATGATTAAAGGAACAATTTAACAATAAATATCTAATCTCCCAGTGACATAGCACCAAAATACATAATTGGAGCTCTAATAGGTTTGAAGAAAGAAATTGACAACACTACAATTACTGTGGGAAATTTTAATATATCACTTTCATAAAAGAACAGAATAACCAGAAAGAAACTCAACAAAGACACAGAAATAAACACCATAGTCAATCAACTTTACCTCATAGATTTATACAGAGAATTCGACCCAACAATAGCACAATACACATTATTTTCAGGACACATTGAACATTCTCCAGAATAGACCCATGTGTTGAGTCATAGAGCAAGCATCAGTAAATTTTAAAATGTCAAAATATTACAAATAATCTTCTCAGATCATGATGCTATAAAATTAAAAGGCAACTATATGAAGACCAAGTAAACAAAATCATATATATGGGAACTGAATAACACCCTGCTCAAAGCTCCTGAGCAATAGAATAAATAAAAAATGAAATAAAAATTAATTGAAGCTAATGAAAACATACCAAAGTTTGCAACACAGCAAAAGTAGTGCTAGGAGGAAAATTTATAGCAATAAATACACACATCCAAAAAGAAGACAGAACCAAAATCAAACCATTAACACAACACCTCCAAAAATTCTAAAAAGAGCAGCAAATAAGCTTACAGTTCACAAAAGAAAATAAGTAGCA
>NW_006408720.1:1665474-1666681 GCF_000296735.1 Chrysochloris asiatica | reverse complement strand
TCATTATACCGATTTAAAAAATGATCATTAAGTTCATATGGAAAGGAAAATAGACCAGTATCCCACATGAAAATAGATGCAAAAATTCTCAACAAAATCCTAACCAAAACAATTCAAGAACATATCAAAAATCTTCATAATGATCAAGTGGGATTCACACCAGGGATGCAAAGATTGTTCAAGAGTAGAGAAACAAATCAACATAATTCTGCATGCAAATAAAAAATAAGCATACCACATGATGCAGAAAAAGCATTTAACAAAATTAAAAATCAAGTACTGATAAAAAGACTCAACAAAGTAGGAATTAGAAGGAAACTCCTCAACATAATTAAGAGCATATATGAAAATCTAATTACTGTTAGTGCAGAGAAACTGAAAACATTTCCTTTGTGAACAGGAGCTAGACAAGGATGCCCTTTATCACCACTCCTATTCAATTTTGTATTGGAAGTCTTAGCCAGAGCTATAAGGCAAGAAAGTAAAATTAAAGACATCCAAATTGGCAAAATAGATGTAAAACTCTCTCTATTTGCAGATGATATGATCCTATACATGAAAATCTCAAATAATCAGCAAGAAATTTATTGGATCTCATTGAAAGATTCAGAAAAGTGGCACAGTGCAAGATCAATGCACAAAAATCAGTTGGATTTTTGTATACAAGTAAAGATAAATCTGAAAAGGAAATTAGGAAAAATCTACCATTTACAATTGCCACCCAAATGATGAAATATTTAAGAATAAATCAAATTAAAGAAGCAAAAGACCTATTCAAATAAAACTACAAGACACCAAAAGAGATTTCAAAAAATAGATGAATATGCCATGCTCATGGATAAGAATATATACCATTATGAAATTGTCAATATTACCCAAAGCAATCTATAGATATAATGCAATCCCAACCCTGTATCTAACATAATTCATTACAAAGATTTAAAAAATGATCATGAAGTTCATATGGAAAGGAAAATGACCTTGAATGAGTAAAGCACTGCTTAAAAAGATCAACAAGTTGGAGCCCTCTCACTACCTGATCTCAAAAATGACTACATAGTCACAGTGGTCAAAACAACTTTATATAGGTCCAATGATCAATGGAACAGTATTGAGAACCCAGAAGTAAATAAATCCACTTAGAGAAATTGCCAAAGCACACTAAATGGATAAGAGATGGTTTCTTCAGCAAATGGTGCTAGCAAAA
>NW_006408720.1:1652325-1664229 GCF_000296735.1 Chrysochloris asiatica | reverse complement strand
CTGTATAAGTTTCACAAGGAGCAATTGGTGAGCTTGAACTGCTGACCTTGTGGTTCAAACAGACCTTGCATTCCAGAGGATTAACCCACAGCACCACATCAGGACAAAGAGGAGAATATTTCACTTGAGGGTAGACGTATGCTAACTGGGTAATGTAGTGGACAATATACCAGTGCTACTCCTGGTGTGGTGCTGCGGGTTAATGTGCTGGACTGCAAGGTTAGTTTGAACCACAAGGCTGGAAGTTCAAGCTCACCAGTTGCTCCTCAGAAACCCTACACAAGGTCACTATGAGTCAGAACCAACTCAATGGCATTTAACAACAACAAATAGGTTTTCAAGGAGATACTGATGCATTTAAACCACTAACCTTGTGATTAGAAGTCCAATGCTTGTCCTACAGCACCACACCTGGACTGCAGTCTTCCATGTAGGTGTATTGTTATTGTTGTTGTTGTTATGTGCCGTGGAGCCGGTTCCGACTCATAGCGATATTAAATCACAGACAATATTGTACTTCAAGATAGATCTTGAAATGTTCTTTTTGGTGATGAATGTGATGCCATTCTCCTTCCATTTGCCATTCTCAGCATAGCAAACCATATTACTGTCTTATTCAAAATGGTCAATATCATTCCATTTCAGTTCTCTAATGCCTATGGTACTGATTTTTATGTGATCCATTTAATTTTTGACAATTTCTAATTTTTTTAAATTAATACTTTATATATGCCACATTCCAATCATTAATGAATGATTGCAGCTGTTTCTTCTCATTTCAATTGTGTCCCCTCACAAATGAAGGCCTAGAAAATTTTGTTCCTTCCACATCATTAAAGTCTACTCTACTTTGAGGAGGCAATGCTTCTTCAGTCATATTTTGAATGCCTTCTAACCTGTGGCATTCATCTTCTGGCACTATATCTGAGAGTGTTTCACAGCTATTCATAAATTTTTCAGTGGCTAACCATTCGGGAATCTTGGTGTGGTGCAGAGTTCTGGTGAGGGACCATAGGATAAACACATGATCTCAAAGTCAGTTTGAACCACAAGATAGGCAGTTCAAACTCACCAGCCGCTCCTTGGAAACCCAATACAGGGTTGCTATGAGTTGGTATGTAATAACAACAACAATTCATAAGTGGTCCACCTCTCCTTCTTACTAGTCTGTCTTAGTCTGGAAGCTCTGCTAAAATACCAGTGCCATAGCTTCCAGCATGAGACCAACACACAAGCCACCACAATATGAGAAGTTGACAGATGAGTGGTTGTAAATTTACATATCATCTTATAATTCATCCACTAAAAACTCATTCAGTGGCACTAAACAACCACAGCATAGCAATGACTGAATGAGCAAAATATGATAGTTTTCTTGATTTGGGTCTTGCCAAGATTAATATGGATTAGATATAGTCACCAGATGAAAAACATTAGGTTGATTGAATCAACTGACCATTCATAGCCATGGAACTAAGAACAAAAATACTCACCATTGGAACAATAAACAACATCCTTATAAATGGGGAAAAGATTGAAGTTGTCAAAGCCTTCATTTTGTTTGGATCAATCATCAACACTCATGGAAGCAGCAGTTAAGAAATCAAATGACATATTGCATTAGGCAAATCTGCTGCACAAGACCTCTTGAAGTGTTGAAGAGCAAAGATGTCCGTTGAGAACTAAGGCACACTTAATCTAAGTCACGGT
The DNA here is from genome assembly GCF_000296735.1 of Chrysochloris asiatica. Taxonomy (NCBI): domain Eukaryota; kingdom Metazoa; phylum Chordata; class Mammalia; order Afrosoricida; family Chrysochloridae; genus Chrysochloris; species Chrysochloris asiatica. Next base: position 1,662,519 of record NW_006408720.1, on the reverse strand, counting down.
ATTTTCAGTAACTACAATGCATGTGAAAGTTGACTAGTGAATAAAGAAGACTGTAGAAGAATTAATGATTTGAGTTATGGTATTGGAGGAGAATATTGAAAGTACTATGGACTGCCAAAAGAACAAACCAATCAATGCTGGAAGAAGTACAGCCACATGCTCCTTGGAAGCCATGCTGGCCAGACTTCATTTCTCATACTTTGGCCATATTATCAAGAGGGATCAGTCTCATCAGAAGTATATCCTATTTGGTAAAGGATGGATTTGGTAAAGGAAACCAATAAAATGGATTTGTACAGTGGCAACAATTGTGAGGTTGGCCAAGGATAAGGCAGTGTTTCGTATTTTTGGCATAGGATCACTATAAGTCAGTGCTTATTCTAGGCACCTAACAACAACAACCTACCTAACTTCCCTACTTATCCTATCTAATCTATCTATCTATCTATCTATCTATCTATCTATCTATCTATCTATCTATCTATCTATCTATCTATCTATCTATCGAGACCTGGTGTGGTGCTGTGAATTAATGCTCTGGACTGCAAAGTTGGTTAGAACCACAAAGTCAGTGGTTTAAGCCCAGAAGCTGCTCCTCAGAAACCCTATACAGGGTCTCTATGGGTCAGAACCAACTCGACGACACTTAACGACAACAACAGCAAACCAATATCACTAGCATTAGATATAAAAAATAAATAAATTGACTTACAGATGGAGGGCTGGTATAGAAACCTGTGTCATGGAGTTTACACATATGAAAAACCATCCACAGAATAAAAGGCTCAGGTGTATGAGATGACCTTATAGTTTCTCCAGTGTCCACTCTAGTTCTAATTGACATCAAATCTATTCTAACTCAGGGTGACTCCATGAACATCATAGTAAAACTGCACTTTGCAGAGCTTTTTCAAAATAGGGTTTTTATATGCCTGAGTAGATAGAGCTTTCTTCAAAGACACTTGTGGACAAATTCAAACCTCATATATTTTGGCTAATAGCTGAGAACTTTAATCATTTTCACTATTCAGAGTCTAGTCAGGTCTCTACCCATGAAAGATTTCTAGAAAATAACAAAACACACCTTTTGTTTCTTATCTTTACAGAAATATCTGGGTTTTTCCTAGTTTTCTCTGATTCCCTGGTCAAACACTTCACCACAACCCTGGAATTTTTGTAATGAAAATTGATGAGTTATTCTGTCTCTAATTGGAGAGTAGAAGAACAGAGGAGGTGAGGAGAAAATTAGGTAACCAAAGTTTCCTGCTGTCCTAAAAATTAGATTTATTTTATAATAGACATTATGTTTATGATTGGCACTCTGGGATTAGTTATGGTTGGTGGGCATAAGTAAGATAATTTTCAAACAATATAAAAAATTACCACCAATTATATTTCTAAATTAGCTTTTCAAATAGTTAGGTTTGGAAAATATCATAGGTCTTTCTAATTATTGAACTTAGTACCAGCAAAGCTATAATTACAGATCTCTACATCAATTACAAATTTCATTAGCTTCATAAACTGGCTTATTATTAACACTCAATATTTTTCATATGAATTTAATAGAACATTGCACTTTCCCCACAGATACCTAATTTATTTATTTAGTCACCTTGGTATTTCAAAGGGTAAAATACTTTAAAGATAAAAAGGATGAATTCACAAATATGCCATGGAATATTATTAGAACACCCTGCTTCTAGTCAACTTAAGCAACAATCTTTCATCAGAGAACCAAAGGATGGTGTAGCCCTAGAAAGGAATGCAAGTGGACCCACCTTTCTAGCATCAAGAACAAAGTTTTCTGGCCAACAGTTTCCCTATTGTTGGGGTTTCTGTTATGGAAAATATGAAAGCACCTCATCTTGTACATTTTAGTGCATTGTTGTTGTTGTTGTTAAGTGCCATCGAGTCAGTTCCGACCCATAGCGACCCTGTACAGGGTTTCCGAAGCTGTAAATGTTTACCGGAGCAGAAAGCCTAATCTTTCTCTCGCGGAACAGCTGGTAGTTTCAAACTGCTGACCTTGCGGTTCGCAGCCCGATTCGTAACCACTACGCTACCAGAGCTCCTTGTTATTAGGAGGACTTAAAAACTAATCACAAGCAGCATCAACTTGATGTGATATGATCTACACATTCATTTCAAAGTTGATTGGTTTACAAATATAGTACATAAGGAAACAAATTTGTTAATTCAACAAACATATATATATATATATATATATATATATATATATATATATATATACACACATATCCATATACATATGTTGAATAATATATATATTAGACAGCATTCTGGACACTGGGAATGAGTAAAAATTAAACAAAAATTACTGTCTTTGCCTCTCATTCACCACACAGCATATTTTCTAGTGTGCCATGGTGAGCAAAAAGAACTTAACTTCTAGGGTACTTTTATTTAGCTAATATTTGAATGTCCTATATATCATCCAGCCTAAATTTCTGTTTCTAAGTGCCACTGAGTTGTTTCTGACTCACTTTGACCCTGTAAAATGTTTCCAAGGAACAACTGGTGGGTTTGAACAGCTGATCTTGTGGTTAGTAGTCCAATGCTTATCTTAGAGCACCATACCACAACCCTCCAAAATATGGAATGCTTCATGAGCTGGTGTGTATCCTTGACAGAAGCCATGCTAATCATTTCTGTTGTTGTTAAGTGCCATCAGGTCAGTTCTGAATCATAGCAATTCTGCATAGGATTTTCAAGGAGCAGCTGATGCAGTTGAACTGACAACCTTATGATTCAAACTTATCTTGTGGTCCAGTGTTTATCCTACACTGTCACACCAGGTATAGGTGTGACTCCTTATTTCAATTTTAGTATATTTGCTTATGCTTAAAATTGTTTGTTTTTAATTTAGTCCAATATATCTAATCAAAACAGGCCCCACATTATTAGCTTATTCTAGCTTCAGTTTTCCTTCACACTAATTCTTTTTTTTTTTTTTTATCAACTTCATAGCTTGGCCAATTATATTACCTTCTCCTATTCAATAATCTGTAGACATCAATTTAAGAATATTTTCAGAAAAGCTTACCGACTCCTCCAATCAAAGTCAATTATGCTCATTTCCCATTTTCTAATTAGCATTGTGGTTACAAATCGGGCTGCGAACCTTAAGGTCAGCGGTTCGAAACTACCAGCTGTTCCGCGGGAGAAAGATCAGGCTTTCTACTCCCATAAAGATATACACCCTCGGAAACCCTGTACAGGATCGCTATGGGTCGAAACCGACTCAACGGCACTCAACAACAACAACAACAATAAAATTGAATATACACAAATATCCACCTAACTTCACTGAATAAATTGGTGGGTGGTGGGTGGGAATCACACTTACATTTACTATGTATTCTTCAAAAGGACTGAGACTGTGTTAAGCAGAAATGAGCAATCAATATTGATTAATTTATTGTGGAAAATCTTGCCAGGTTTAAGTCATTGGGACTATGATTTTAAAATTAGAGTTGCATCTCAATAGTTATTTCAATAATTTAAAATGCTTAAATTCTCCATGATTTATTTGTCATGGAACTTAATGACATTATTCAAATAAATACCCCTTACACATGACTCGGACAGTATGTACTATTAGAACATTCTATCAGCTCTACAATGATAAGAGGATCTCAGATCTATATTTCAACACAGGAAATCTAGTAACAGATCTTGTTTTCCAAATGAAAACAGCATTTGATTTATGTAAAAGCTTGTGGAGTATAAATGAAAATAATGAATGCAACATTCAATGAATATGTATTTGAATATCTTTTGGCTCAAAGTATGCACATAGAAATGTTGTCAATGTAAAAGAAAATTGAATATTGTTACTTATAAAACTGTAAACTCTAAATGCACCTGAACAAAGATTTTTTTACTCATATAACAAATTGTTGTTGTTGTTAAGTGCCATCGAGTTGATTCCAACTCATAGGGACCGTGTCCAGGGTTTCTGAGGAGCAGTTGGTAAGTTTGAACTATCAACCTTGCAGTTTAAACTGTACTTGCAGTCCACTGCATTATCCTGCAGTGCCACACGGGGACTGGATTGTTGATGTATGCAACTGAATCGGTTCCAGCTCATATTGACCCTGTATGGATATCTGAGAGCAGCTGGAGGGTTTGAACCACTAACCTTGAGGTTACCAGTCCAGTGCTTATCTTACAGGAAACAACAGCACTTTAGATAGAGTATGGTCTGTTGTTGTTACTGTTAAGTGTTGTCAAGTCACTTCTAACTCATAGTGGCCCTGTATAGGGTTTCTGAGGCTGTAAATCTTTGCTGGAGCAGAAAGTCAAGGAGTAGCTGGTAGACTTGAACCACTGACCTTGTAGTTCATAGTTCATTGATTGTCCTACAGAACCATAGCACTTCCCACAATATGGCCTAGAAATCGCAAACTTTTTTTTTTTCTTTGTAATTCTAATTTCCAAGATAATCAGTTTTATTAATACTCTCAATAGCTTATATTATGTAGGAATCTCTTGGCTTCAGTTCACAGTTCTCTTTTGTTTATGCTGTGAGTCACCTTTAGTTTATAACTGTATCTATTATTCTATTTTGTAGTTGATGGCTAAGCACCACTTCGTAATAGTTATTACAAAAGTGTCAAAGAAATGACACAGATGATTTCCTTCCTTCCAATTCAACTGGTTATTGTTAATAATGTAAAGGTGTGTAGTAATAGACCCCTAAGCAAATTTACTTCCCTTCTCTTCCCAGCTTCCCCAGCCATTACTACTATCTGAAAGGTATTGAACTTTGGATTTCAAGTTTTGTCTTTTCATCACCCTATTTCATAGTTTTGCCACATTGTATTTTCTGTTATTGCATATTACAAATGGACATAAGATGCAAACCTAACATCTAACTGATAACATTAAAGGCATAAAAGATAGAATAACACTTTAAATGTAATGATTAATGCCCTAAAATGGAATTATGTAGCGTTGTTTTTTATGTTTTAATAGCTCATTAGCAATTTTACTGTCAAATAAGACAGTATCATTAGCTGCATCTTTTCATACTAAGAAGCAAATCTTTAGAAGTTAAGTGAATCGTAAATGTCCTAGTACAGTGCTGAGAGCACCTTTATTTTCATTGGGAATAGCAGTCTTTTAGGAGTTTAGCACTGGACCTCTGATCACAAGGTTGGCAGTTCAAGACTGTCAACTGCTCTGTAGTAAAAATACAAGGTTTTCTGCTCCTGTGAAGATTTACAAAGCTTCAGAAACACTATCCAGGGTTTTTGAGTCAGAACGCCACAATGACAACAACTAGTATTTTAGGATTTAAGAAAAAAATAATCTCTTACCTACAAGAAAATTGGAAATTGGGGAAATAATATAAGTTAGAGAAAAGAAGTAGAGTATGATTAATGGCCAGCTTTTTCCATAAAGATGATAAGCACGATGAAAGTTAAAGAATGATCAAGGAGTACAGAACCCTTAGTAATGCCTTTGGGTAGGTAGGATTTGAGTTGGGCTTGAAATTGTGTTCAGGATGCAATCAAGACAAGACTTAGTAAGAAGACTAACCAACAAAAGTAAATAGTTCTGTAATTGGCAAGGTAACATGCAGGAATAGTGAACAAGAATGAGCAAGATGAGAAGTACACACTTAATGATCAGTCAGTAAAACTTGCAGAGTTAGCAAAAACCTTAAAAATGCAATGATTTGCTTATTGGATTGAGAGTGAGAAAGTCTAAAATTATTAGTACCAAGAGTCAGAGAGTGTGAATGGGGAGACATTTTCTTCACTTAAGGGCCCTATCACAAGAACTTCACTACTATGAAGTTCCCAGAGTATATGTTATGATGTTTAAATATTATGTATTTTTCTAATGTCATGATTACCTATATTATCTAAATACGCAAATTTACTCAAAACGCATTTTAAAGAAAATGATCTGAAGAGTTTTATCTCCCTGATATTAAAGAGAATCTCACCTTAATGTTGGCTCCATAGAACACTGTAAAAGGGAGGCAATGAGCTAAATGACTTTTAATCATTTAAAGACCACTGTGGTTATTGCAAAGGCTTGAGATGCCATAGTCTTGGAACAGTTAAATCATGCAGATGTAACAGATTAACTATCAAAATATAAAGGCACACGAAACTATCACTTCATTCACTTTGATAAATGAGTTAAAAGAAAAATGAGTTAAGCTCCATCTAAATCAATTGGAAGTGAGATAAACTGAACTCAGCAAAGACCAAAAAAAAGGAATAATTCTGGAAAAGTATTTGTACTTGTCTTACTCATCCTTTAATTTTGACATTAAAGCTATTTATAAAATTCCCACTCTTCCTTTTCCATCTGAAAATTACCCTTGTCTTTCACTCTCATCTACATAGTAAGATGGCCACCTTGTTATGATGAATGATGAACATCATTATAATCCTGTGATAATGTTATGGATAGTGAAACTTGAAAAATACTTCTACTTAAATGAACACGATTCTTCCTGCTGGAAGACACAGGAAAAAAAAAATAAAACCAAACACAGAAGAACAGTCCAGACTATGAAGAGAGAAACAAAGAGACAGTGAAAGACTGAGTAACTAGCTAATCATAATCATAAAATGAAAGCTTCAAGGGAGCAAGGACTGAAATCTGAAAACTAAGGAAGAAAAAGCAACAGTAAGGATGTCTTGGTAAAGCAGAATGAGATCAGGATAATTGTTATAGCAAGTACTGCAGTCTGTATCTTACTCTGTTGGACCCATCTGGGCCTGCCATAATGAACCTTGGGGACACACTGGATAAGCATTCAGCTGCTAACTGAAAATTTGGTTCAAATCATCAGTTTTGAATCTACCAGCTGCTCCATGGAAAAATAATGCAGCAGTATATTTCTGTAAAAATTCTCAATGTTGGAAGTTCTATGGGGGCAGTTCTATTCTGTCCTACAGAGTCACTATGAGTCAAAATTATATTAGTGGTAATAGGTTGGTTTGGGGATTTGAGAAGATCCTATAGATAAATCAGCTGAGTATAAAGGTTTAGAGACAACATAGACTTGCTCCAAATGTCATTTAGGAAATCAGAGTGTTGTAATACAGTGTTGTATCTATATCCCGAAATATATGTAATTTCAACAAGTCACAGTTTATTGAAGTTGTTAATTGTCTTGTTGTTGTTGTTAAGTGCCGTCGAATCAGTTCCGACCCATAGCGACCCTGTACAGGGTTTCCGAGGGTGTAAATCTTTACGGGAGTAGAAAGCCTCATCTTTCTCCCGCAGAGCGGCTGGTAGTTTCAAACCGCTGACCTTAAGGTTCGCAGCCTGATTCGTAACCACTACGCTACCAGAGCTCCTTAATTGTCTAGTCAGTTCTAATTCATGGAAACATTTCTTGGTCCAGTGCCATCAGCATGAATTTTTATGTGCTTGAGCACATCCATATGGGTAATATCTAAAGGTATCTTATTGTGCTGTTTTCGTAAGCAGGCAGTCCTTGTTTCAAATATGCTGCATTTTACATTACAGAAGCTAACACTTAGAAAATCATGTACTTGCCTCTGCATGCTCATTTTTCACTTATTTTACTTAATTTAAGATGATAAAGAATAGCACATTTATTAAATCTTGGAAAATAGTCATTAGTAGCCACAAAATATTTCATTGATCTTACTCTTTTTTGTTGTTGTTATTAGGTGCCATTGAGTCAGTACTGACTGATAGTAACCCTATGTACAATAGAAGGAAACACTGCCCGGTCCAGGGCCAACTTCACTATGTTGCCACGCTTGAGTCCATTGATTCTGCCACTTTGTCAAACTATCTCGCTGGGAGGTCTACCTCTTTTTCTCTGACCTTCCACCTTGCCAAACATGATATCCTTCTCTAGTGACTGGTCCCTCCTGACAAAATGTCCAAAGTATGAGAGATGAAGCTTGGCCATCCTGGCCTCCAAGGAGCACTCTGGCTGCACTTCTTCCAACACAGATCTGTTGGTTCTTTTGGCAGCCCATGGCACTTTCAATATTCTTCTCCAACACCATAACTCAAAAGCATCAGTTCTTCTATGGTCTTCCTTATTCACTGTCCAACTTTCACATGCGTATTGCTTGCTTCTCCCTTAAAAGGCAGTAAGCCATGAGAAGCATATATTTGAGTTTGAGTTTTCAAATTCAAAGCCATATCTTTCTATATTTTCAAAGCTGACCACTTTATTAATTAATTGGGGAGATACATTTTACATGCTCTGTTACACTTTTTTATCTTATATAATGCTATATATACATAGTAGAAGATGCCATCCCAAAGACATGTGAAATTTCTGTTATGGTACAGCTTCTCTTATATCATTTTTGTAAGATTTATCTTAAATTTTGGAGTCCTGGTGTGGCACTGTAAGTTAATACACTGAACTGCAAAGCCAGTTTAAACCATAAGGTCAGTGGTTCAGTCTCACCAGCTGCTTCTCAGAAACCCTATACAGGGTCACAATGAGCCAGAACTGACTCAATGTCACTTAACAACAAACAAACACCCTAGATTTTAGTGCAAAGTTTCTTCTTTGTTGTGCCTACCACATCTTTTTAGGCTATAAGGAATTCTTGAACAAAGAAAAGTTACAATGCTTTGTAAAAATAATGAAATTAAGCACATACTAAAGTCTGAGATAGTCATTGAAAAGAAAATGTAACTTGTGTGTTTCAACATGGCCATCAAACAAAGGTGTTGGAAGAAGTACAGCCAGAGTGTTCCTTACCAGGATGGCCAGACTTCATCTCTCAGTTGGTAAAGTGGAGCGTCCATGAAAAGGAGGAAGACCCCCAATGAGATGGATTCACATAGTGGCAGCAGCAAGAGGCTCAAGCATAGCAAAGCTTGTGAGATTAGAACAGGACCAAGGCTGTTTTTTGCTCTTTTGTGCATAAGGTCACTATGAGTTGGTGCAGACTCAATAGCACCTAACAACAACAAAGCAAAAGTGCATAGTTGTATTAATTTAACATTCACTCCTCTACCTATGTGTTATCTAGCCCCCATATGGTTACCAGGAGTCCTATTGTGGCACTGTGGGCTAATGTGCTGGATTGCAAAGTCAGTTTGAACCACAAGTTCAACAGTTCAAGCACACCAGCAACTCCTCAGAAACCTTATACAGGGTTGCTATTGGTCAGAACCGACTTGATGGTATTTAACAATAACAATAACATACATTTACCAGATATAATCTGCACATTGCCTAAATAATTGTGTAACTTTACTAGGCTTTGAGGAAGAATAAAAGACAAAGGTATGTGGGAGATACAAACCCTGTCAACTAACTCCTTGTTTTTCACTACAGCACACTACCAGGTAAAATTAGTTAAAAGACTTATATGATAATAAAGATTTCCTTCTGTAATGTTTTCTTGAGAACTGAGAATTGCCAGGTGAGTAGCACTAAGCATAATTTTTAAATGTTTGGACCAAGGACAGAGAGAACCAAAAAGAAGCATACAAGTCAAGTCATTTTCTTCAGGCTAGAAAGGTTAAAGTTTGCAAAGAAAAGGGGGAAAGATATATGGCAAGACAATGAAAAGAAAAATCATGCCCTATCTACTAGAAATTTAAAAGGGATCCTTGATCTGCCTATTTTTCTGTTCTCCTTTATTATGCGTCACAGTATTAGGAATGCCTTCCTGCACCCTTCATGTACCTATCACAATCCCATCTCAATGTTCCAAACTAATATATCCTCAGCAGTACTTTCCCTGATCTTCTTCTAAATAAAACGACAACAACAAAAAGTCTTTCTGATGCTAAGCATGTACTCTTGCTTAGTGAGTCACTGCTGTCAGCATGGTATAATGCCAGTATCTCTGAATTTGGAGTCACAATGACATGGATTAATTCTGTCATATTTGCAAAAAGTTAATTCTCAACATGGCTTTTGTTTATCTTTGTTTTATTGACTGCAGAAAAGGAGTTCAATTGTGTGGATCACATCAGATTATGGATAACATTACAAAGAATGAGAATTATGGAACATTCCTAGTGCTCTTGCAGAACCTATACATAGATCAAGAGGCAACTTTTCAAATTCAACAGAGATACTGTGTGGTTTAAAATCAGAAATTGTGTGAATTAGGGTCATATCCTCTTAACATATTTATTCAATCTGCATGCTGGGGAAATAACCTGAGAAGCTTGACTATATGAAAA
>NW_006408720.1:1639802-1651500 GCF_000296735.1 Chrysochloris asiatica | reverse complement strand
TATATAGGATTACTACGAGTTGGAACTGAATTGATAGCACCTAACAACAGCAACAATGTCTTATGGTAAAATGTCAATGGCACAAATTAATCATGACAAAAAATATAAAACGTTGAGCACAATTCTTCGTACACCATTGCTGTTAAGTACTGTCGACTTTGCTTCAACTCACAGTGACCCTGTATAGGATTTCTGAGGAGAAGCTAGTGGGTTTGCACTGCCGACCTTGTTGTTTGAAGACTGGTGCTGATCCCACAGCACCACACCAGGAGTCCTACTATGTGGTACATTTGCTGTTGTTGTTAAGTGTCATTGAATCGATTCCAACCCATAGCAAACCTGTATAAGGTTTATGAGGAGCAGCTGGTGTGCTTGAACTGCCGACCTTGCAGGTCAATCCAACTTTTCAGTTCAGCGCATGAACCCTAGATCCTCAATAAAGTTTTGTTGTCTTTGTTTCTATCTTCTTCTAATTCATTCAAATCAGTAAACAAAATAATGGAAATGCTATAGTTTAGACACCAGGTACTCTTTGTTGTCAAGTTCAGTTGAGTTGGTTCCAACTTTGTGGTTCAAACCGACCTTATGGTCGAGCGCTTATCCAACATTGCTACAATACTCTTTAGGTTTCTATTAAATTCATAGTTAATAGTTAGCTACCATCAAGATAGGAGTCCTGGTGTGGCATGTGGATAAATGCACTGGACTGCAAAGTCAGTCTGAATGGAAAGTTTGGCAGTTCACTCCTACCAGCCATTCCTGGGAAACCCTATACAGGGTCACTATGAGTCAGAACCCACTTAACGGCACTTAATAACAACAAAACCATCAAGATACACCCATATACATGATCCATGTCATATGTTATATGCAAGCTTAAGCCTGCAGACCAAATCCAGCCCACAACTTTTTCTTGGTTAGTTCATGACCTAAGAATGGAGTTTACATTTAAAAACATATTTTAAAAATAAAATTATGTAAAATTAAAATTGAAGAGGTAATATACTGAAATCTGTGCCCTTTCACCTATTTATTATGATTGGCTTTTTTGCTACAATGTCACAGGTGAGTAGATAAGAAAGATATTATATGGCCTACAAAACCTTAAAATTAACTATTCGGCCATTTACAGAAAATATTTGTTTATCTTTGTTAGAACTTAATTGTTAGGACAACTGTTAGGACCATCAAAAAATCAGTAATGAAATCTGGGAGACTGGCTTGATCACAAATAATTCTGATGCATTACTCTATTGGAATTAATCTAAGGTAAAGATAAACTACTAGGTTCCAAGTGGTGACTTTTCAATTAGCACCCAAGCACTGAACCAATTAGCACCATCAGTGCTACTAAAATATTAAGATACCAGTATTAAATGCCTGGTGTGGTACTGTAGGAAAAGCACTAGACCACTAACTACAAGGTCAACAATTCACCCACTAGCTGCTCCTTGGAAACATATACAGTTTGGTCACTATGCTTCACAACTAACTCTATGGCACATAACAACACCAATATTAAATTTCTAAACAACTCAGAATTTTTAAGAAAGGTATTATGTTACAGTATACCATTGTTGTTGTTGTTAAGTGCCATCAAATCGGTACCGACTCAAAGTGACCTTATGCACAGCAGAATGAAACACTGCCTGATCCTGGGCCAACATCACTACTGTTGCCACACTTATGTCCACTGATGCTGCCACTTGGCCAATCCATCTCATTGGGGGTCTTCCTCTTTTTCTCTGACCCTCCACCTTAGCAAACGTAATATCCTTCTCCAGTGACTGGTCCCTCCTGACAATATGTCAAAAGTATGAGAGACAAAGTTTGGCCATCTTGGCCTCCAAGGAGCACTCTGGCTGCACTTCTTCCAAAATGGCTCTATTGGTTCTTTTGGTAGCCCATGGCACTTTCAATATTCTCCTCCAACACCATAACTCAAAAGCATCAATTCTTCTACAGTCTTCCCTATTCATTGTCCAGCTTTTGCATGCATATGAAGTTATTGAAAATACCATGGCTTGGGTCAGATGCACCTTAGTCCTCAAGCTGACATCTTTGCATCTTCAACTCTTTAAAAATGTCTTGTGCAGCAGATTTGTCTAATGGAATATGTCATTTAATTTCTTGACTGCTGCTTCCATGAGTGTTGATAGATGATCCAAGAAGAATGAAGTCCTTGACAACTTCAACCTTTTCTCCGTTTCTAAGAATGTTGTTTATTGGTCTAGTGGTTAAGATTTTTGTTTTGTTTACATTGAGATGTAATCCATATCAAAAGCTGTGCTCTTTGATCTTCATCAGTAAATGTTTTAAGTCCTCTTCACTTTCAGCAAGCAAGGTTGTATCATCTGCATATTATAGGTTGTTAATGAGTCTTCCTCCAATCCTGATGCCACGATTTTTTCATATGACCCAGTTTCTCAGATTACTTGCTCAGCAAACAGGTTGAATAAGTATGGTGAAAAAATACAACCTTGTCGTACACCTTTCTTAATTTTAAAACATTCAGTGTTCCCATGTTCTGTTCGAACAACTGCCTCTTGGCCCAGGTACAGATTCCTCATGAGCATAATTAAGTGTTCCAGAATACTCATACTTCGCAATGTTGTTCATAACTTGTCATGATCCACATAATTGAAAGCCTTTGCATAGTCAATAAAGCACAGCTAAACGTCTTTCTGATATTCTCTGCTTTCAGCCAAGACCATTGGTCATCAGCAATGATATCCCTTGTTCCACGGCCTCTTTTGAATCTGGCTTGAATGTCTGGAAGTTCTCTGTCAATGTATGCTTATAGCCGTTTCTATGTTACCTTTAGTAAAAGTTTACTCTCATGGGATATCAAAGACACAGATATTTAATTTCAGTAATTAAGTATTTAATTAATAAGTTTGTTAGGTGATGTTGAGTCAGTTCCAACTCATAGCGACCCAATGCACAACAGAACAAAACTCTGTCTTACCCTTCAAACTCACAATTGCTATTACGTTATAGGCTATTGCTGTTGCCACTATATCAATCTATCTCCTTATGGGTCTTCTTCTTTTTTGCTGATCTTCCATTTTACAAAGCATGATTAACTTCTCCAGGAACTAGTCCCTACTGATAACATGTCCAAAGTATGATAAATGAACTTTTGTTATCCTGGCTTCTAAGGAACATTCTGACTGTACTTTTCCCAACAAGATATGCTTGTTCTTCTGGGAGACAAAGGTATTTTTAGTATTCTTCTCCAGCATAATAATTCATATGCATTGATTTTTCTGTGGTATTACTTATTCATTGTCCAACTTTCAAATGCATATGAGGAGATTAAAAATACTATGACCTGTGTCAGGTGAACCTTAGTCATCAAACTGATGTGTTTGCTATTTAACATTTTAAAGCAGTCTTTTGAATAAGGCATACTTTGAATTCTTCACTGCTACTTGCAGGAATGTGGATTGTGGATCCAAGCAAAATGAAGTCTGACCACCTGAATCTTTTACCATTTATCACAATGTAAGTTTATTGGCACAGTTATGAGGATTTTTGTTTTCTTTACATTGAAGGCCATAGTCTTTAATCTTCATCAGAATTATTTCAAGTCTTCTTCACTTCAAGCAAGCAAGGTCTTATCATCTACATATCTCAGATTGTTAGTGAGTGCTCTACCTAGCCTGATGCTACATTCTTCTTCATATAATTTAGCTTTTCTGAGATTATTTATTCAGAATTCAGATTGAATAAGTAAGGTGAAATAATATAAGCCTGGCATACAACTTTCCTAATTTTAAACCATTCAGTAACCCCACGATTTTTTATAAACAACTGACTCTTGTTCTATATACAGTTTCCTCATGTACATAATTAAGTGTTCTGAAACACCCATTCTTTGCATTGTTTTCGATAGTTTGTCATTATCCAAACAGTACAAAATTTTTACATAGCCAATAAAGTACAAGTAAACATCTTTCTGGCATTCTCTGCTTTCAGTCAAGATCCATCTGAAGTCAGTAATGATATTCCTAGTTCGATGTCTTCTTCTGAATCTGGTTGAATTTCTGGCAGTTCCCTGCTGATGCAATGGTACAATCATTTTTGTGTATGAATTTTATGGAATATAATTAGAAATGTTTCAACAAACTGATGCAGTACTGGAGGCGCTCACTTGTCTATGACAAAAGTTTGGAAAACAGCTACCTTGCCAACTGACTGAAAGAGGTCAATATTTGTACCAATTCCAAAGAAAGATGAACAAACAGTGTGGAAATTATCTAATAATTTTATTAATTTCACATTAAGTAAGATTTTTGCTAAAGGAAATTTAAAAAATGGTAACAGCTATATGTTGACAGGGAACTGACAGAAATTCAAGCCAGATTCAGAAGAATGTATGGCACAAAGAACATAATTGAACATGGGAGAAAGACATAATCAATGATAGATCTTGATGGAAAACAGAAAATACCAGAAAGATGTTTACTTATGCTTTATTGATTATACAAAAGCAGCCCACCGTGTGAATTATAAAAAAATAAAAAGAAAAGAAACATAAAAAACTATAGACAGTATTGTGGAGAATGGGAATTTCATGTAGAATATGTACAAAATAAGGAAATACTGAATGCTTTAAAATCAGCAAAGGTGAGTATCACCATACTCATACAATCTGTATACAGAACCAATAATCTGAGAAAGTGAACTCTATGAAGAAGAATGCATCAGAATCAGAGGAAGGCTCAATAACAACCTGTGATATCCATATGACACAATCTTGCTTGCTGAATGTGAAGAGGACTTGAAGCAGTTACTTATGAAGATCAAAGACTATAGACACTTTAGTATGGATTGCACCTCAGTACAAAGATATCAAAATTTCTTACACCTGGACCAATAGACACCATTATGATATATGAAAAAACAAAACAAAACAGATTTAAGTTGCCAAGGATTTCATTTTACTTGGATCCACAATCATCGCTCAAGGAAGAAAGAGTCAAGAAGTCAAATGACATATTGTATTAGGTAAATTAGTTGCAAAAGACCTCTTCAAAGTGCTAAAGAACAAATATGTCCGTTTGAGGGCTAAGGTGTGCCTGTTCCAAGTCATGATATTTTCCATTGCCTCATATGCATGCAAAACTGGTCAGTGAATAAGGAAGACTGGAAAAGAACTGATGCATTTGAATTAGGGTTTAGGCAAAGAATATCAAATAGACCATGTACTGACAGTTAAAGAATACAGATGACTTAAAAGTGGTCCAGCCAGAATCTTCCTTACAAGCTAGGATGGCAAAACTTGTCTAATGTACTTTGGGCATGTTATAAGGAGGGATCAGTACCTAGAGAAGAATATCAGGCTTGGTAAAGTGGAAGGTCAGTGAAAAGGAGGAAGATCCTAAAAATAATGAATGGATCAACACAAGGGCTGCAACAATGGGCCCAAACATAACAACAATTGTGAGGATGGCTCAAGATTGGCAGTGTTTTGTTCTGTTGTACAAAGGGTAGGTCATTATGAAAATGAAATGAGTCCATGGCAACTGACAACAACAACAGATACTTAAGTGTTTGGTTAAAGAACTTGGCACTTAAAGTTCAATGTGTAAAACACTCATGGAAGATTAATAGATTAAATTTCTTCATTCATTATAAGTGCATAATCAGAATGAGTTAAATACAATGAGGCCACATTTGTTATTATTAAGTGCCAGCAAGTTAGTTCAGATTCATAACAACCCTGTATAGGGTTATCTAAAAGTGACAGCCTCAGTCCTAAAGCTTTCCCTAATCCTTGTTAAACATTAAGAAAAAAAAAAAAAATTGAGTGCAATCAAGGATAACTCCCTAGAATGATCTTATATGGGTATGGTGGTGGTGGTGGTGTGCTATGGAGTGGATTCCAACTCATAGCGACCCTGTGTAGGATTTCCAAGGCTGCAAATCTTTATTAGAGCAAAAAGTCTAATTTTTCTCCTGAGGAATGGATGATAGTTTTGAACTGCTGAACGTGGGGTTAGCAGTCCAACTTGTAACCACTATGCTACCAGAGATCCTTTACATGGGTATGTTTTTGTTGTTGTTAAGTGCGGTCTAGTCAGTTCCAATCCACAGTGACCCTGTTTTGGGTTTCCAAGTAGCAGCTGGTGAGCTTGAACTGCCAACCTTGCAGTTCAAACCGACTTTGTAGTCCAACGCATTATTCCACAGTACCACACCAAGAGTCTTTATATAGGTACAGAGCATGCGTTTTATTAACTCCTGGGAGAAAAAAACAAAACAAATCAAAAAAGACTTCAGTGGTCCCACAGCATGTATAATGAACGTCATACTTTTGATCGGCTGTAACTCTCCCAGTCATTCTCGTCTCTCATCCTTCATTCACTTATTCAGCATCCACTCTTATCAGTCCATTTCACATCTGTGATTTTGCATATGCTGATGGCCTGTGTCCAATGTCACTATCTTCCTGTAGTGACTTTAGTGTAGAAGTCTTACTCATTCCCCTTGAAGGCCTCTTTTAATGTCCCCAGTATGGGCCAGGTGCCTTCCTTTCCATACTCCCAACTCATCTATTACAGCACTGTTCTCATCTCTGGTATTATATGTTTACAACAGATAGTATGCTTTCTTGAGAAAGAGTCTTGTAGTCATGTTTAAGCTTCAGTGACAATAATAGTATATTGTGACAGACATTTAATAAGTGATCAATGAATTGATAAATTACTGAAACAATTTTCAACTTCATATATAACATATTCAGTTAAACCCACCAGCCGCTCCTTGGAAATCCTATATAGGTTCTCTATGAGTTGGAACCCTCTCCACAGCACACAACAACAACCACTAGGAACTTTAAACACTCAACTATTTTGGACAGACCTAGATGTCAAACATTTGCCCAAAATATGTCAAAGATCAGGGAAGATTAAGCAGAGTCACTGAGTAAATGAAATGATCTTACATTGAATCTTGGAATAGAAAATTGTCATGAATGGAAAACATGAAATTTAGAAAAATTCTGTAATTAATAGTATTATGAATGCAAATTTCTTAGTTTTGACAGAAGTAATAATTTAAAATTATAGCTATAAAGGAAGTTAGTAGCAGGAAAGCTAAATATTGCTGTTGTTAAGTGTCATTAAGTCTCTTCCTACACGTAGTGACCCAGTCTAGGATTTCCAAAGAGTAGTTGGTGAGTTTGAACCACTGACTTTGTGGTCGAGTGCTTATCCTACAGAGCCACACGAGGACTCCAACAGTTGCTGCCACTGTACCAATCTATCTAGTTGAAGGTCTTCTTCTATTTTGCTGATCCTCCACTTTACCAAGCATAATGTCTTCCTCATGGGACTGGTTCCTTCTGATAATATGTCTGAAGTTTGAGAGATGAAGTATCACCATCTTGGCATATAAGGAGCATTCTGGCTGTGCTTTTTCCAACACAGATTTGTCTATGCTTCTGGCAGTCCAGGGTACCTTTAATATTCTTCTCCAATACAATAACTCAAATTCATAAATTCTTCTAATGTCTTCCTTGTTCATTGTCCAACTTTCACATGCTTATGAGTCTACTGAAAACACCATATTTGGGTCAGGTACACTTTAGTTCTCAAACTGACATTTTAGCTCTCGAAAACTCTAATGAGGTCTTGAGCAGCAGATTTGCTTAATGCAATATATCTTTTTTATTTTTTGACTGATGTATACATGAGTGTTGATTGTGGATCCAGGCAAAATGAAATCTTTGACAACTTCAATCTTTTCTCCATTTATATGGATTTTATTTATTGATTCAGTGGTGAGCATTTTAGTTTTCTTTACATTGATGTGTATCCCATACTGAAGGCTGTGGTCTTTGATCTTCATAAGTCAATAGTTTTAAGTCCTCTTCACTTTTAGCAACCAAGTTTGTATCATCTGTATATTGTAGGTTGTTAATAAATCTTCTTCCAATCCTGATTCCAGGTTCTTCTTTATATAATCCAACGTCTCAGATTATTTACTCAAATCATAGTCCCAAGCCAGCCTTCCTCAACTCATCCAGTCATTCATGTAATAATTACTAAGAATGTCTAACATGTAGTGGTGGTAGTGGGGGTGTTTGTATGCTGCACAGTTGATGCTGACTCAGAGCAACCCTGTATTGGGTTTTATAAATTGGAATTATAAATCTTTATGGGAGCAGAAAGCTTCATCTTTCTCCTGTGGACTAACTTTTTTATTTGAAATGATGACTTTGTTATTAGGAGCCCACTCATAACCCATTACGCTATCATTGCTCCTTTAGCCTATAGTTGTTGTTGTTGTTATGTGCCGTGGAGTCAGTTCGGCGCATAGCGACCATGTTCAGGGTTTCTGAGGCTGTAAATCTTTACAGGATCAGAAAGGCTTGTCTTTCTCCCTGGTAACAGCTGGTAGTTTTGAACTGTTGACTTTAAGGTTCGCAGCCCAATTCGTAACCACTATGCTACCAGAGCTCCTTATGGGTTCAAAATATTTAGTGAATGAAGTAAATCAATAGTATACATGGAGTCCTGGTATGACCCTGTGGGTTAATGTGCCAGACTGTAAAGTCATTTGAACTGCAATGTCGGCAGTTCAAGCTCACCAACTGCTCCTCAGAAACCCTATACAGGGTTGCTATGGGTTGAACTGACTCAGCCGCACTAAACAACAACATTACATAACTCATAGAATCAATGTAAAATTTAATAATCATATTATTACCCATATACACATTGTTGTTTTTGTTAAGTGCCATGGCGTCAGGCTCTGACCCATAGTGACCTTATATAGTTTTTCTGAGGAACAGTTGGTGAGCTTGAGCCACCAGCTTTGCTGTCCAAGTGGACTTTGTAGTCCAGCAAGCATTAACCAACAATATCACACCAGGACACAGGTAATGTGGCTAATATACATATTATACATATTACCCATATGTATATTATCCATATACAGGATGGAATCAGGAAAGCACTGAGGATTGAGGGTAATCTCTTAAGACACCTTCAATTTTAATGAAATGAAAGACTCTTTCGTACTCTGGTCACTCCTTTCAAAGACCAAATTCTAGGAGGAAAATGCAACTATTGACTGAGCTTTGTTATAGTGCCTGCCTTCCTATAGGGCAGGAGGCATCAGAACATGTGAATATAACAGTTGTAGTTGTTGTTAAGTGCCGTTGAGTTGGTTCCGACCCATAGCGACCCTGTACAGGGTTTCCGAGGGTGTAAATCTTTACGGGAGTAGAAAGCCTCATCTTTCTCCCGCGGAGCGGCTGGTAATTTCGAACCACTGACCTTAAGGTTCGCAGCCCGATTCGTAACCACTACGCTACAGTAGTAGGGTGTAATTTTCCAAAGGAATAACAAAGTGTGGTTCATTAGCATAATAAGGGATGGATTCTAGACAATTTAAATTCACAGTGGCCCATTAAAGGAAATTCTGACTTTTAACTTCATTAGATGTTTATAGTACTCCAGATTGTACTTCAGTTTTTAGGCTAGTTCAAGAACCTTCCTAGGAATTCAAACCTTGGGTTTATGATGCAGGATATTAAAAATTCATAATCGTAGATCCATGTAATGTTATGTTTATATATTATTAATTCAGAATGCCAACCCAGCCCTTCATTGTATTAAATGCTGTTGAGTTGGTTCTGATTCATAGGGTGTCAAGGAGCAGCTGGTGTGTTTGAACCACAGACTTGTGGTTCAAAGCCCAATGCTGTTTCTACAGAACCACACCAGATGTCTTTCATCACAACCCTACATTTGCTACTTGTGTTGTGGTGGTGTTGACGATTTTTTTGAGCACAACAGAACAAAATACTGCCAGTTCTTCCATCATCCTCACTATTTTTATGTTTGAGCCAATTGTTGCTGCCGTGGTAATAGTACATCTCATTGAGGGTCTTCCTCCTTTTTGCTGACCCTCCATTTTATTAAGCATGATATCCTTCTCTAAGAACTGCTCCTTTCTGACAACATGTCCAAAATATGATAGACAGTCGTATCATCCTAGCTTCTGTTGTTGTTGTTGTTGTTTTTAGGTGCCAACAAGTCGGTACTGACTCATAGTGACCTTATGCGCAGCAGAATGAAACACTGCCTGATCCTGGGCCAACCTCACTATTGTTGCCACGCTTGAGCCCATTGATGCTGCCACTTGGCCAATCCATCTCACTGGTGGTCTTTGTACGGTAGAAATGTGCTGCTCTTCAGAAGACTTTTCCTTCTGCTATAGGAATTGTTGGAGACCTGGTGTTGTATATAGGATAAAAACTGGACTACTAACCACAAAATGGTTGGATCAACTCCACCAGCTGATCCTATACAGGGTTGCTATGAGATTGCAATAGAGAAACCGACATGATGGCATTTAACAATAACAAGATGAGTGTTGTCTGTAGAGTCTTTACTTGTACCTTCTTTTGAATCAACTGAACAAAGATATCTCTTCTGAGGTCTGTGCTACATTTCCCCACAGTTGGTCTTCTGTGCTGGCAGAATTTGCCATTAGTTGAAGCATTGTTATATGATTAAAGTGACACTCAAATTGCATGGAGGAGAGACTTGCTGTCATCCTTGTATAGCACTACAGATATAGCACTGGACTGTTAATGAAAGGTGAGCAGTTCAAACACACCAGATGATCCAAGGGTAGAAGATGAGGCTTTCTACTCTTGTAAAGACTTATAGCCTCAGAAACCAGGTACACAGTCTCTATGAATCAGAATAGACGCATGACACTTAACAACAGTATATTGCTCTGTAACCTAAAAATAACTCCTTTTATCTAAAGTTATAAATAAGAATAAATGATTTTTTTTTTCTTTAAAACATAGAAAACCTAAAACCAATGCCCTGAGTACAACTGCACTAATTTTCATTAGAGTGTACTTTTATCATTTTGCAGAAAAGAGTATTTAATGCTTCATTATGCTCTTGTGCTTGTCTCTTACTTCATTCATTTGGCCCATGTTTCTTGGGGCAAAATAGAAATTTTTAATTTTTCATTTTACTTTGAAATTAGGAAAAACTTATGTGTTAAAATTAGAGTTATTTCAACCTGTAAAAATAGAACACTTTAAAAGATAAAATTAGATATAAAGGGCAAGTAACTGTGGAAGGAATTGTGATAAAGGAGTGATTTTAGTGCTTTGCTGCAAACTGAAAGGTAGATAGTTAGAACCCATCAGCCACATTGCAGGAGAAAGATGTAGCAATCTATCTCTGTATATATTTACAATCTTGGAAACACTATGGTACAGTTCTACCCTGTCCAATACGGTTGCTATGTGTCAGAATCTAGTCCCAAGTAATGGGTTAGTGTCTGTCTTAGTTTCTCAGTGCATTTAAAACAGAAATGCCAGAAGTGGGTGGCTTTAATGAATAAAATGTATTTCCTTACTGAATTCAGGGTGATGTCTTTAAGGAAAAACTTTCTCTACCTTACTTATCTGTCCCAATCTGTGCTTCCTTATGTTTTGTTTTGTTTTTTGCCTAATCAGGTCTTATATTTTAGAACTGATTGGTTTAAATCATACTCTCTACTGATAAGACTTCATTAACATGACAAAGAAAAGCCTATTTACAAAAGGATTTACATATAGAGATATAGGAGTTAATGATTTATAAAAAGATTTTTTTGGTGACACAATTTAATCCACAACACACTGTCAAATTTTATTTCTAAAAATTTTAAT
>NW_006408720.1:1636888-1639175 GCF_000296735.1 Chrysochloris asiatica | reverse complement strand
GTTGATCCAAGAAGAATGAAGTCCTTGACAACTTCAATCTTTTCTCCACTGATACGAAGGTTGTTTATTGGTCCAGTGGTGGGGATTTTTATTTTCTTTACATTGAGATGCAATCTATACTGAAGGCTGTGGTCTTTGGTCTTCATCAGTAAATATTTAAGGTCCTCTTCACTTTCAGCAAGCAAGGTTGTATCTTCAGCATACTGCAGGTTGTTAATGAGTCTTCCTTCAATCCTGATGCCACGTTTTTCTTCACAGAACCCAGTTTCTCGGATTATTTGCTCATCATACAGGTTGAATAAGTATGGTGAAAGAATACAACCTTGTCACGCACATTTCTTCATTTTAAACCATTCAGTGTCCCTATGTTCTGCTGGAACACCTGGCTCTTCATACGAGTATAGATTCCTCATGAGCAAAATTAAGTGTTCCAGAATACTCATACTTAACAATGTTGTCTATAGCTAGTCATGATCCACACAATTGAAAGCCTTTGCATAGTCAATAAAGCACAGATAAACATCTTTCTTGTATTCTCTGCTTTCAGCCAAGGTCCATTGGACATGAGCAATGATATCTCTCATTTCAGGTCCTCTTCTGAATCCAGCTAGAACCTCTAGAAATTCTCTGTCAATGCATGCTTTCAGCCATTTCTGTGTTACCTTTAGTAAACTTTACTCGCATAGGATTTCAAAAATATTGTCCAATGATTCCGCATGCTGTTGGGTCACCTTTCTTTGGAATGGGCACAAATATGCATCTCTTCCAATCAGTGAGTCAGATAGTTGTATTCCAAATTTCTTGGCATAGATGAGTGAGTGCTTCCTGTGACACCTCACTTTCTTGAAAGATTTCAATTTTTATTCCATCAATTCCTGGTGCCTTATTCTTTGACAATGCCTTCAATGCACCTTGGATTTCCTCCTTCACGATCATTGGCTCTTGATCATATGCTACCTCTTGAAATGGTTGAACATCAACCATTTCCTTTTGGTATAGTGACTGTGCATTCCTTCCTCTTCTATTGATGCTTTCTGCATCATTCAATAATTTGTCCAGAGAATCCTTCAATAATGAAAGTCAAGGCTTGAATTTTTTCTTTAATCAGTTCCCCCAGTTTGAGAAATG
This sequence comes from Chrysochloris asiatica, assembly GCF_000296735.1. Lineage (NCBI taxonomy): Eukaryota > Metazoa > Chordata > Mammalia > Afrosoricida > Chrysochloridae > Chrysochloris > Chrysochloris asiatica. The sequence goes on along the minus strand of NW_006408720.1, from coordinate 1,638,047 downwards.
CTGAGCGTGTTCTTCCCTTTTGGTTTTCTGACTCCAGATAATTGCACATTTCCTTGTAATATTTGACTTTGTCTTCTCGAGCTGACCTTTGAAATTTTCTATTCAGCTTTTGCACCTCCTCATTTCTTCCATTTGCTTTAGCATCTCTACGCTAGAAATCAAGTTTTGGTGTCTCTTTTGACATCCATTTTGATATTTTCCTTCGTCCTTGTTTTCTTGATGACTTTTTGCTTTCTTCCTATATGTTGTTCTTGATGTCACCCCACAACTCTTCTGTCTTTGGTCTTTAGTGTTTAATGTATAAAGTCTGTTCTTCAGATGATCTCTAAATTTAGGTGGGATATATTTAAGTTTATAGACGAATTGATGCATATGAATTATGGTGTTGGAGAAGAATATTCATAGTACTGCCAAAAGAACCAACAGATCTGTGTTGGAAGAATACAGCCAAAGTGCTCCTTGGAGGCCAGGATGGCCAAACTTCAACTCTCATACTTTGGACTTATTGTCAGAAAGGATCAGTCACTGGAAAAGGACACCATGTTTGATAAGGTGGCGAGTCAGAGAAAAACAGGAAGACCCCCAGCAAGATGGATTGTCAAAGTGGCAGCATCAATGGGCTCAAGCGTGGCAATAATTATGAGATTGGCCAGTACCAGGCACTGTTTTGTTCTGTTGTGCATAGGGTTGCTACAAGTTGGTACTGACTCGATGGCATCTAAAACAACAATTTATTTGTCTTAGAGTTCTGGTGAGTCACCTTAGGATAAGGCCCTGTGGGTTAAGGTGTTGGCCTGCAAAGTCTTTTGAACCACAAGTTGATGGTTCAAGCTCACCGCCTGCTCCTTGGAAACCCTATACAGGGTCAGTATGGGTTGGAACTGACTAGATTGCACTTAACAACAACAACAACACTAGACTGTTAACCACAAGGCAAAGGTTTAAACCAACCAGCCACTCCTTGGAAACCCTATAAAGGTTCTTGATGAATCAGAACCTACTTCATGGCACTTAACAACAACAAATCCAAGTGTTTTAGAAATTTAAGGTGAATTAAAGTCAGTTTGGTACATGAAATGCTATCCACTGTAATAAATAGACAGTGTTTTCCTTGCATGATCAAATATTTGTTGTACATCTTCATTATGGCACATTTCAT
>NW_006408720.1:1620936-1636788 GCF_000296735.1 Chrysochloris asiatica | reverse complement strand
CAATAGTGAGGTTGGCCCAGGATCGGGCAATGTTTTGTTCTGCTGTGTATAAGGTTGCTATGGGTCAGTACCGACTCGATGGCAACTAACAACAACAACAATTATGAGGATTTTTGTCTTCTTTTTTGTTGCTATTGTTCAGGTGTAATCAAATCCATTCTAAATAAAGTAATCTTATTGATAAATAAGATTATTTATCAGTAAGAGGTCTTTCTTCTTGGCAAGCAAAATTTGTTTTCTGCATCTTTCAGATTATTAATAAGTCTTCTTCCAACCCTGATGCTGAGCTCTTCTTTGTATAATCTGGGTTCCCTGAGTATTTATTTAGCATGCAGATCGAATCACCAAGGTGAAAGAACACAACCCTGCTGTGCATATTTTCCACTTCTGAAGCATAAAGTTACCCCTTGTTCTGTTAGAATGGCTGGCTTTGATTCCTGTAAAAGGTCCACATTTAAATCTTCTGGAATTCTCATTCTTCATAATGTCATCCATAATTTGCTAGGATCCCTACACTTGAATGTCTTGATATAAAACACAGAAAAACATCTCTCTGGTACTCTCTGCTTTTGGGCAAATCTATTTTATATCAATAATGATTCATTTCAAGTCCTTTTCTGAATCTGTCTTTAAATTTATGACAATGAGGAAATCCTTACAAAGATATTTTATGACTGATTTTTGTTTGAGAATTATGTAGCTTGTTGTGTAAGTATTGTGTGCTATTACTATGGGAAAGTAATCAAATCAAAACAATATGAAAGAAGACAATGTATAAAGCATATCAAATAAGTGTTCCCATTTACCGTATATCAAATAAGTGTTCCAATTTACCGTCGTTTTAAAAAAAAGTTACATACAATTGTTGTTAAGTGTAGTGTAGTCGGTTCTGACTCATAGCAACTTTTACACAACAGAATGAAACAATGCTTGGCCCTGTCCCTACCTTACAACTATGGTTCAATTTGAGCCCCCTGTTGCTGCCACTGTATAAATCTATCACATTGATACATTTTCTCTTTTTCACTGACTCTCCACTGCTATGATGTTTCTATAGCCTAGCACGATGTTCTATCAAGAAATTGATCCTTCCTAATAATATGAGCAATGAAGTCTCACCATCCTGGCTTCTAAGGAACATTTTCACTGTACTTCTTCCAACACATATTTGATTGCTCTTTTAGCAGTCCATGGCACTTTTAATAGTCTTCTTCAACACCATATTGCAAATGCATCAAGTTTTCTATGGTCTTCCTCATTCATTGTTCAACTTTCACATGCATATGGAGGTACTGAAAATACCCTGGCTTGGGTCATCAGATGCACCTTGTCCTCAAACTGACATCTTTGTTCTTGAGCATTGAAAAGAGGTCTTGTGCAGCAGATTTGCCTAATGCAATATGTTTTTTTATTTCTTGACTGCTGCTTCCATGAGTGTTAATATTGGATACAAGCAAAATGAAGTATTTGATAAATTTTAATCTAGTTTTCATTTATCATGATGTTATTTCTTGGTGCATTGGTGAGAATTTTTGTCTTCTTTTCATTGAGGCACAATTCATACTGAAGGCTGTGGTCTTTGATTTTCATCAGTAAATTTTATAAATTCTCTTTGCTTTCAGCAAGCAAGGTTGTATCATCTGCATATCACATGTTTTTGAGTCTTATTCCATTCCTGATACCACCTTCTTCATATAAACCCAGCTTCTCAGATTACTTGTTCAGCATACAGATTGAATATGTGTGGTGAAAGAATACAACCATGGCACACTACTTTTCTGATTTTAAACCATTCAGTGTCTGCTTGTTCTGTTTGAATGACTACTTTTTGGTCTATGTACAGGTTTCTTATATAAACAACTAAATGTTCTGGAATACTCATTCTTTGTAACATTGTCCGAAACTTGACATAATCTACACAGTCTAAAGCATTTGCACAGTCAATGAAGCATAGTAAACTTCTTTCTGGCATTCTCTGCTTTCAGCCAAGATCCATCTTATGTCAGCAATAATATCCCTTGTTCTATGTCCTCATCTGAAGTGTGTTGAACCTCTGACAATTCCATGCCACTGTACTGTTGCAGCTAATTTTTAATTATATTTAGTAAAATTTAATTTGTACTTGATATTAATGATGTTTTCTGATGATTTCTGCATTCCATTACATTAACACCTCTCTTTGGAATGGGCACAAATATGGATCCCTTCTAATTAGTTGGCCAGGTAGCTATTCACTGTTCAAATCTTGCATGCCAAGTTTATTGAAAATGCCATGGCTTGGGTCAGGTACACCTTAGTCCTCAAACTGACATCTTTGCTCTTCAACACTTTAAAGAGGTCTTGTGCAGCAGATTTGCTTAATGCAATAAATGTCATTTGATTTCTTGATTGCTACACCATTAGTGTTTATGGTTGATCTGAGAAAAATGAAGCCTTTGACAAATTCAATCTTTTCTCTTTGTATATGGGTGTTATTTATTTGCCCAGTGGTGAAGATTTTTGTTTTCTTTATATTGAGATGCAATCCATACTGAACGTTGTGGACTCAATAGACCCTAGATTTGATGCCTAATAATTTGTACACAATCTCTGATGGACAAGGGTCCTCCCCTCATTTGTGTAGCTCATAAATTTGTTTGAAATTTATGATATAAAACAGACTAAGAAACAATAGAGATAACAACAACAACAAAAAAGATAAAATCTATGCATATTTGCCATTTGATAAAGAAACCCTGATGCTGTAGAGGTTAACTGTTTAGATGTTAACCTAGAAAGTCAGTAGCTTGAACCCATTGGCTGCTGTGGTGGATGTGGTAGTCAGCTTCTATAGAGAGACTACACTCTTGGAAACCCTATGGGATAGATCTTTTTGTCCTATTGGATTGCTATGAGTTGTAATTTGACTTGATTGTCATAGGTTTGTTCTTGATTTTGTCATTTGAGGTTGTGTTTTCTTACTAACAACTAATTGTATATATGTAGATTTAGAAAAAGGATATTGATTTTGCTCAAATATTAACACTATTAATGTTTTTAAGGTTAAATTTGAGCCCTGGTGGCTGTTAACTGAAAGGTCAACAGTTGGAATCCAACAGCTGCTCCCTGGGAGAACAATAAGGCTTTCTACTCCTGTAGAGAGTTTCAGACGTGGAAACCATATACAACGTCACTATGAGTTGGAACTGACTCGACAGCACACAACAACAAGGTTAAATTAAAATCACATATTCTGTAAATTGCTACATTACATTAAGATAAAATTATATAATCTTACCATTTACCAATTAAGATTCTAATCTAATTTCATCATGTGTTTCTTTATAAACATTTGCATACAAAGGAGATATTTCACGGTAATTAGGTTATTTAAATTCTCAAGGAGCCCTAGTGGTGCAGTGATTAAGCACTCAACTGTTAACTAAAATGTCAGTGCTTCAAATCTACCAGCTGCTCTGTGGGAGAAAGATGTTTCAGTCAGATTCCATAAAGACTAAAGCCTTGGAGAACCTGTAGGACAGTTCTATTCTGTCCTATGTGGTCACTATGAGGCAAAATAGACTAAATGACAATGGATTTGGATTTAAATGTTCAACTTAAAAAATAAAATGATTTTAGGATATAAGATATATTATTCATACATATAGACTGTATTTTTTGCCTAATAATTTATAAGAGAACTAAGAATCCAGTTTCCCAGTGCTTTAGCCTATTGACCAAAGCAATTCTCATACTGATAGACATAATGAACATTTATGTGATGTTTGTTGGGCTACATGTTCTGCATTAAAAAATGAAACTCAATAATGGTAATGGATGATGATGATGATAAACAATGTCTGGCAAATAATAGACACCTCTTGACTATTTCTTAAAGAACTATGAGATAAATGAATCGGAGCTAATAATTTAAGGCTCTCTATATACGCCAGCACTGTTCAAAACATGTTCATGCGTTAAATCATTTAATTTTCCAAGTCAGTCTATAGTTCATGACTTTACAAATGAGGAAACTGGTCCTTAGAAGGAAGTAACTTAGCCAGTGTTACATATTTATAGCAGAAATATTGAGTCTCAAAGCCAGGTTGCTTACTTAGATCTCAAACAGGAGAGTTAGGCACGGAGGCAGGAATTTCTACTGTAAACTCACATGTAAAACTACTATCTGAGAGCACAAAAGAGGGAATATTCTGATTTCAGGGACTGGAAAAAATTGTACAACTCTGTTCCTTTTTTAGTTGGGTATTGAAATATTAACTACCAGAGAACAAGAAAAGAACATTTCAGGCAGAAGGAAGATATGTTAGCATATATGAATATATTCAGGTAATGAGGAGAATATTTATGAGATTACAACAACCTGAGAATAAAGAATTCTAGTGATATCTGGAAAGAGAAATGTTTCTTGGATTCAGATCACTAAGGGGTCTTTTATACCATGACATGAATAGTTTTAGTGTTGATGTTCTCAGTTACTGTCAAGTTGGCTGCAACTCATGGTGACCTTGTGTATAACCAAAGGAAATATTACTCAGTCCCACAGCAGTCTCAAAATCGTTAGTATGTTTGAGACCATTTTAGCAACTATTGTGTCATTCCATCTAATGAAGGGTTCCTGTCATTTTCACTGAGTTTTTGCTTTTCCAAATGTGAGTCTTTTTCTAATGACTGGTCTATCCTGATGCTGTGTATGAAGTAAGCAAGATGAGGTCTCACCATCCTTATTTCTAAGGAGCATTCTGACTTTACTCCCTTCAAAACGGGTTTGTTCATTCTTCTTGAAATCCACAATATATTCAATATTCCTTACCAACATCACAATTCAATTAAATCTTTCATTTTTCATTTTTCTTGTCCATTTTTCACATGCATAAGAGGTGTGGTGTTGTAGGGTAATGCACCAGACTGCAAAGCCTTTTGAACTGCAAGATTGGCATTTCAAGCTCACCAGCTGCTCCTCGGAAACCCTATCTATACAGGGTCGCTATGCGTCGGAACCGACTCAACGGCACGTAACAACAACAACAACCAGAGGTGACTGAAAAGACCATGGCTTTGGTCAGACTTACCTAAGTCATCAAAGTGACATACTTTTATTTAGCAAAAGAACAAGGAGGTTATATTTCTATAATAAAGCAGTAGAAGACAATCAAAGTCACTATAGCAAAGTAATGATATTTTCAAATGGTTTTTTACGAAATTAACATGCTGACAGGATCAATACTGGTCCTGAAGTCCTAGTGTGACGCTGTGAGTTAATGCAACAGACTGCAAAGCCATTTGAACTGCAAGGTCAGCAGTTCAAGCTCACCAGCTGCTCCTCAGAAACTCTATACAGTGTTGCTATAAGTCAAAATCGACTCAATGACACTTCACAACAACAACAACATGTGGCATGAATTGCCAGAAGAACAAACAAATCTGTGTTGGAAGAAGTACTGTTAGAATGTTCTTTATAAATAAGTAACCTGGCTTTGAGACTCAGCATTGTTGCTATAAATATGTAACACTGGCAAGAGTTTGTCTTAGCTACTTTGGATATGTCATCAGAAAGGACCAGCCCCTGGAGAAGGACTTTATGCTTATAAGAGTAGAGGATTAATGAAAAAGAGGAAAACCCTCAATAAGATGGATTGACACAGTAATGGTACAGACACTGCTTCTATTGTGGGGTTGGTGCAAAACTGGGCAGTGTTTTGCTCTGTTGTACATAGGGTCACTATGAATTGCAATCAACTTGATGGCACCTAAAGCACAAATGGAAGACTAGGCAGTAAGAAAGATGAAAAGGAGAAACAAGTGATTGCTCAATACTTGATGTTGTTGTGCTGCTGTATTCCTTGTGTCTATTTGCCTTTAATGTATTCATGTACTCTTTGTGTCTATTTGCTTTTGATTTTGAAGAACATTTTTTAAGAAAGACAAATCACATTGCCAATTGGCAGAACAGTCCCAGTAATAGCAAAACTATGTTTTGCAATTTTCAAGGTCTTTCTTGCTCTCTCACTTGCTTTCCTATTGCTCAGTTTCTCAAGTCCCAACTCTTGCTCATTTGGTCAGGTCATGTTCTAAAAATACAATAGTGGGGAACAGTCAAAGGTAGCCAGAAAGTACTTCCAGTTGATGGGATATCAATTAAGCCATAATAAGAACCACCCCCCCTTCCAAGATGGCAACGTCTCTTAACCCGGTGACAAGGAAAATCCTCTCAATTGCTATAGGTATTTTCCTAGTAATAGGGTCAAATTCTGTTCTCTACTGATGCATCCCCATAACAATTCTTTATTTGGAAACAGTTTCTTAAGTGTTCATTGAGCTTTACACATTGTACCCTCATTTATTCCTCCAAAAGAAAGCCCTGTTTTATTTGACTTCTTTTATCTTTTAAGGCATGTTTAATACCCACTTGAAGATACTCATTTAATGGTATTAAGATATAAAAAACAAAAACAAAAACAGACTCAAGTTTATGCATAGTCAATTACAAAATTCAGCATTTGAGATACTTGTTTTTAAGGCAAATAGTTTCTAGCAAATGTTATGGTGATTTTCCCCCCAACATACAGAACAATCTCAAGCATCTTCTGTATATTACTATTATCTAGGAATAGTATTCAAAGTATATCAATAAAAAACATTGTTCCACTCTGCCAGTATTTACTGGAACTCTCACCCAATACTGAGCACTGAATCAATGCTTTTTTGTTTTCCTCCAATTCTAAGACTTCCTTCCCAGTTGAACACACTATACTATTAGCACTTACAGGAAACATAAGGTTGTAGATGAAGACACACATATAGTAATATTTGGCAACCACTTCCTCTCCTACTCAGCAACATTCCTCTCTTATCTGCCATCTTCACACAAACAATTCTATTGTAAAATCAGTCCTACAGAATAAATTCTTGCAATTAATAGAGTTCTTGCCTCAGGAATTGCTTATCTAAACGCTCCGATGTCTAGCCATGACATATTAATTAGGATGACTGACTGACTTTTCCCACTGGCCTGAGAAATCAAGAAGGAATATTATGTTATAATAAACTTTGTTGTTGTTGTTGTTGTTGTTGTTAGGTGCTATCGAGTTGGTACTGACTCATAGTGACTTTATGCACAGCAGAACAAAATACTACTCGATTCTGGGCCAAACCCACTACTGTTGTCACACTTGAGTTCATTGATGGTGTCACTTGGCTAATCCATCTCGTTGAGGGTTTTCCTCTTTTTCTCTGACCCTCCACCTTACCAAACATGATATCCTTCTCCAGTGACTGGTCCCTCCTGACAATATGTCCAAAGTATGAGATACGAAGTTTGGCCATCTTGGCCTCTAAGAAGCACTCTGGCTGCACTTCTTCCAAAATGGATCTATTGGTTCTTTTGGCAGCTCATGGTACTTTCAATATTCTTCTCCAACACCATAACTCAAAGGCATCAATTCTTCTACGGTCTTTCTTATTCACTGTCCAGCATTTGGATGCATATGAGGTTATTGAAAATACCATGGCTTGAGTCAGGTGCACCTTAGTCCTCAAGCTGTCATCTTTGCTCTTCAACACTTTAAAAAGTCTTGTGCAGCAGACTTGCCTAATGCAATACGTTGTTTGATTTCTTGACTGCTGCTCCCATGAGTTTTGATAGTTGATCCAAGAAGAATGAAGTCCTTGACAACTTCAATATTTTCTCCATTGATAAGAATGGTGTTTATTGGTCCAGTGGTGGGGATTTGTGTTTTCTAGACATTGAGATGTAATCCATACTGAAGGCTTTGCTCTTTGATCTTCATCAGTAAATGTTTTAAGTCCTCTTCACTTCCAGCAAGCAAGGTTGTATTATCTGCATATCGCAAGTTATTAATGAGTCTTCCTCCAATCCTGATGCCACGGTTTTCTTCATAGAACCCAGCTTCTTAGATTATTTGCTCAGCATACAGGTTGAATAAGTATGATTAAAGAATGCAACCTTGTTGCACACCTTTCTTAATTTTAAAACATTCAGTGCTCCCATGTTCTGTTCAAACAACTGTCTCTTGGTCCAGGTGCAGATTATTCATGAGTACATTTAAATGTTCCAGAATACTCATACTTTGCAATGTTTTCCATAGCTTGTCATTTATTGAATGATGCTGAGAGCATCAAGAGAAGATGGAAGGAATACACAGTCACTGTACCAAAAGGAAATAGGTAAAGTTCAACCATTTCAAGAGGTAGTATATGATCAAGAGCCAATGATACTTAAGGAGGAAGTCCAAGGTGTGCACTGAAGGAATTGACAAAGAACAAGGCACAAGGAATTGATGGAATAAAAATAGAAATCTTTCAAGAATGAGATAGCGAGGCACTCACTCATCTCTGCCAAGAAATTTGGAAGACAACTATCTGGCCGACTGATTGGAAGAGATCCATATTTGTGCTCATTCCAAAGAGAGGTGACCCAATGGAAAACAGATATCATCGGACAATCTCTTTGATATTCCATGTGGTAAAGTTTTGCTAAAGGTAATACAAAAACGGCTACAATCATACATTGACAGGGAACTTCCTGAGGTTCAAGCCAGACTCAGAAGCGGCCGCGGAACGAGGGATTTCATTGCTGATGTCCAATGGATCTTGGCTGAAAGCAGAGAATGTCTAAAGCTGTTTACCTATGCTTTATTGACTACGCAAAGGTTTTTGATTGTGTGGATCATAGGAACCCTTGGTCTACAATATTTAGAAGTCCTAGAAATAGCCTGGATTTCAATTAAAAGATAAACACTGAGGTGCAAGCCTAGCAACATGTATGTAGATGGGATATTTTTGCAGCTGACAACTAGTGGGACTAGATTGATCAGGTGCTTTCAAAAGGAAACATTTACTTATATTGAGGGCCTAGCAAGAAAGAAATGAGAAGACATTCTTAAAAGAGGTATGCAGCGTGTGCTTTGCCTGAGCATCAAGGATTGTATTTCTCTCTTTTCATATGAGCAGTTGAAAGACTTATTTGCATTCCATAGTTTATTTTTCCAGCTTAATATCTAAGAGCACTCTTCCAAGTAAGAAAATATGAGAGCAGCAGCATGCTATTCTGTATGCTCCCTGTGGCATTTTCTACACAATAGAGCAAATTTTGCACTGGTGTGAGGGCACTTAAAAATGTGTTCACAAGGATCCCTGTCAGTGTGGAGATGAATTTCAGGGAGGAATTAAAATTTCTTAGAGTATTGGTTCTTAACAATAAAGTTGGAATATGGCAGGACAACAGGAGTATTTATTTTATCATGATGTCTTTCTTTTACAGAAAGCAAAATCCGATTCAATGAAGAAGTAAAAATTATTTTCCTCTGACTGCAAGTTTAATCTTCCATTATTCATCTCTAGTGACAAAGGTAGCATATGTCATAGTCCATCTGGATGGGCAACATATCAAAGTAAATGACACGAAACAGAAATATATGTAACATGCAACAAGCTTGCAAGATCCATTTTTTCCTAAGCTTAATGCAATGTAGCTTATTAATGGGCACATTTATCATTCAACAAAAATATGTAGATGAGAACAAAAATATGTTTGGTGAAGGAATTATTGCTATTCAACATACTGTAATTTTTCAGTTTATAGCATATATTTTGGATAAGAATTAAAAAGATTGGCAATAAACAGTCTCACAAAAAGCTTGAAGTGGAAGGAGACCATTATTTAAAGTAAGCATAGTTTATATTAAAAGAAATATTTTATTTTTCATTAAGTCATTTCACCAGAATGACAAGTATCAAGGAGAAAGGAAGGGAGAGGACGAGTAGACATGTCAGGAGATGAAGCTGTTAGACCTTACACATCCAAAAGGCCTTCATGAGACAGAGCCTCCAACATGATCTTTGAGAACAAACTCATGGCCTGACACCCAAGACTCATTTTTTATTTCTATTAATGACATTTCTTCACAGTGTTAGGCCTATGGTAAGTGTTTTAAAAAATACTAGTCTATTATTTTGAAAATTTTATAGCATGCTATGAACCTCCATTTTTACTATGTTGAAAATAATTAAAATGATAAAAGGGACATGTCAGAATTGTGGCAGGTTCACACTACTTTAATGCAGATTTTTTTAATTACCCTGGTTTCCCATGGGTCCTAAGGGACCCCGGAGTCAATTAGGCCACATGAATAATGCACTGAGATGTCCATTAACTGGCTCATAGCAGATTCTTCATATATGCAGCTATCATTCAACACCGTGAAGTAGACCCTGAAGGTTAAGCAATCTGACTTTTACCCAATTTGGAAGTTAAATGTCCTTATTCTATGCTTTCCAAATAATCTCCCTGCCTGGGTTTGAACACATAATATGATTAAGGAGTTCTCCTTTATCACAAAGTAGTCCCTTTTGTTTTCATACTAAAATATTCATTTCTGCAAAAATGTGGCACCAACTATTTCTGCACTGCACTCTCTACTCTTGCTAGGTTCAATAATTTTATAATGGCCGCACAGAATTCAAAGTCAATACTCAGTTATGAAGCTTATCAGGGAAGTTAACGGGTAAAATAAGGGATCAGAAAAAGCTGAGGGCACAGTTGTTCCAGTCAACTTGTTCCAGTTTCTCCTCAGCCATGCCAACAGACAGGTATTTCTATACCAGGTCAATGTTACAAAGTTCTTTTAGGACTGCTGATTAATGCCCACATTACACATCACTGCTCTCTCAAGATCCGGCTCTTGGTGCTCTTGCTGTGGCTCCTCTGCTTCTTCTTTAGTGTCACAGCATTCTGTCCCAAGATGAGGAAACTTTAATGCAAGGATCTTGGGGTCCAAAGGTTCTTCTTTGAGTGAGAGTCCCCATAACCTGCTTTTGAGATGGCTCATTTTATACACATTGTTATTGTTGTTATGTGACATTGAGTTGGTATCAACTCATAGTGACTCTATGCACAACAGAATGAAACACTGCCCGGTCCTGGGACAACCTCACAACTGTTGCCACACTTGAGCCCACTGATGCTACCATTTTGCCAATCCATGGGGGTCTTCCTCTTTTTCTCTGACTCTCAACCTTAGCAAACATGATATCCTACTCCAGTGACTGGCCCCTCCTGACAATATGTCCAAAGTATGAGAGATGAAGTTTGGCCATCTGGCCTCCAAGGGCACCCTGGTTGCACTTCTTCCAATACAGATCTGTTGGTTCTTTTGGCAACCCATGGCACTTACAATATACTCCTTAAACATCATATCTCAAAAGCATCAGTTCTACTATGGTCTTCCTTATTCACTGTCCAGCTTTCACATGCAAATGAGGTTAATGAAAATAGCATGACCTGAGTCAGGTGCACTTTAGTCCTCACACTGACATCTTTGCTCTCCGACACTTTAAAAAGGTCTTGTGCAGCAGACTTGCCTAATGCAATACATTGTTTGAGTTCTTGACTGTTGTTTCCATGAGTGTTTATAATTGATCCAAGAAGAATGAAGTCCTTGACAACTTCAATCTTTTCTCCATTGATAAGAAAGTAGTTTATTGGTCCAGTGGTGAGAATTTTTCTTTTCTTTACATTGAGTTGTAATCCATACCAAAGTCTGTGGTCTTTGATCTTCATCAGTAAGTATTTTAAGTTCTCTTCACTTTCAGCAAGCAAGGTTGTATCATCTGCATATCTCAGGTTGTTAATAAGTCTTCCTACAATATTGACATCAAGACATTAATAACAGCATACAGGGAGAAAGCCAAAAGTCATTAAGAAGTCAAGAAAGCAGGAAATGATCAAAATGGATGTCAGAAGAGACACTGAAACTTGCTCTCGAGCATACAGATGTTAAAGCAAATGGAAGAAACAAGGAGGTACAAGAGTTGAACAGAAAATTTCCAAAGTCAGCTTGGGAAGATAAAGTCAAATATTACAAGGAAATGTGCAAAGTCTTTGAAGTAAGAAATCCAAGGTGCATTGAAGGAATTGGCATAGAACAAGGCAACGAGAATTGATGGAATAAATATTGAAATCTTTCAAGAAAGTGAGGCGGCGCAGGAGACACTCACTCATCTTTGCCAAGAAATTTGGAAGACAACTATTTGGCCAGTTGATTAGAAGAGGTGCATGTTTGTGCCTATTCCAAAGAGAGGTAACCCAATGGACTGTGGAACTCACTGGACAGTATCTTTGATATCCCATGCTTATAAAATTTTACTAAAGGTAAAACAGAAACAGCTGCAAACATACATTGACAGAGAACTTCCAGAGGTTCTAGCTGTATTAAGAAGAGAAGGTAGAAAGAGAGATATTATTGTTGTTGTCTGATGGATCTTGTCTAAAAGCAGAGAATACCAGAAAGATGTTTTCTTGTTGTTGTTAAGTACCGTCGAGTCGATTCCGACCCATAGCAGCCTGTACAGGGTTTCCAAGGATCAGCTGGTGAGCTTGAACCACCGACCTTACAGTTCAGATTACTTTACAGTCTGATGCATTAGCCCTCAGAGCCACACCAGGACTCCAAAGGCTTTTGATTGTGTGGATCATGATAAGCTATGGACAACATTGCAAAGTATGAGTATTCCTGAACACTTAATTGTGCTCATGAGGAATCTGTACCTGGACCAAGAGGCAGTTGTTCAAACAGAACATGGCAACACTGAATGATTTAAAATTAAGAAAGGTGTGCAACAGGAATGCATTCTTTCGCCATGCTTATTCAACCTGTATGTTGAGCAAATAATCCAAGAAGCTGGGTTGTACGAAGAAAAATGTGGCTTCAGAATTGGAGGAAGACTTATACACATCATAGTTATGAATACTTACATTTACAATGAATTCTGCTAACTACTCACAACTAAATCATATACTCCTATCAGCATTTTCTCCCAATTTATTTTACCCAGTTCTGGCAGGACACAAAACAAACAAACATTGTTTGGTGTGAACTACAGACTATGATTAGAAGAGACATACAATGATTAACTACACCACAACTTCTAAACCCTAACAGGTTTTTAATTATAATGCAAAACATGTCTTCCCCCCCACACAAGATTAAACATTCTGACCTCTGAAGCCATGCATTCCAGTTGAATCCTTTTCCACAGCATGATACAATGTAAACACTGAGAATCAGGTCAGGGATTCTCAGTGTAACAACACCATCCCGAAATACTATAATGTTACCTAACAGATAGTAAGTGCTCCTTAAGGTTGTATTGAATGGTATGGGTGGATGCATAAATGTATGCAGCCTTTCAAATGTTTGAAAAAGCAAGAATGCTAAGTGGAATGGAAGAGTCTTATAATGTAAAGAACAATAAAGCAAGATTCACAAAGCCTGCATTTCAGTTTTACTATATCTCAAGATCAATACCACCTTAGAACGTATTTTGATGTAGAACTTGGGCCTATTTTTCGTTATCCATAAAAATAATTTTTCTGCTTTTAATTTAAATAGTTATGAGATGCTAGAATTCATTTCTGTTTTTTACTTTTAAGATATGCATTTCAGTGCTTCATAAACATACTGAATCCCTCTTCCCCATGATGGCTTTCCAAATATTTCAAAGCAATTGTCATGTTAAACATAATCTTTACTCTCTAAAACATACTTACTAATGCTTCTAAAGAAGTTCTCTTAATAGATAAATTGTTTCAAGCTTTTTCATAGATCTTGGTGGCTCTTCTCTTGGAATCATTTAGTTTTTATTCATGCTTTTAAAATGAAACAATAGGAACTGATCACATGAATGAGCTTAGTAGGTCCAAAACTGAAAGCATGGTTAACAATGATACGTGATAAGCACTGGACTGCAAGGTTGGTTTGAGCCACAAGGTTGGCATTTAAAACTTACTAGCTGCTCCTCAGAAACCCTATATAGGATCGCTATGAGTCTGAACTAACTCAACAGCACTTAAAAACAACAACAATATAGGTGGAATAGATCAAAATTATTGTCAGATTTGTCAGTTAAGCTAGTGTAGCTACTGAAGTTTCCACAGGACTGAAGCTAATGGAAGGATGTAAAAGTAACAAAATTAACCAAGGTGAGAATGGAGCAGATATTTGAAACTGGCAAACTAGAGAACTTAGGTCAAATGCATTTTCAAGCATGAAGACTAGACCAAGGTAGAACTGTTGTTGTTGTTGTTTTTAAGTGCCGTCGAGTCGGTTCCGACCCATAGCGACCCTGTACAGGGTTTCCGAGGGTGTAAATCCTTACGGGAGTAGAAAGCCTCATCTTTCTCCCGCGGAGCGGCTGGTAGTTTCGAACTGCTGACCTTACGGTTCGCAGCCCGATTCGTAACCACTACGCTACCAGAGAACCTAAATCTAAAAAACATAAATTAGAACATAGGACAAGGAAAGACACACACACACACATATGTATATAAAATCAAAGACTTTTATTATCTGTAATACTTAAAATCTAGGGAGCTAAGTAAGAAGACTTAGTATCTTAAGATATTATCTAATATATTGACAAATACAAAATCACACAGATAAGAGATAGTGTTTTTCTATTATCATTTAAATATTGGTAAAAAGAGTAAAATATTACTTTTTCAAAAGAAAGAGCTCATGTCAAGAGCATTTTGCCAGTTATATATTAAATTATTCCAACTTTTAAAAATGAAATTATGTTCTAATTTAAGCACTAGATTTATTTATATCACAAGGTGTATTTGTATTAAAAAAATTTTTTTCAACATATATGTTTTAATCTTCCAAATCTAAGAGGCTCATTTTAGAACAATCAGAATTAATATGGTATGAGTGTAACTGTTTTGGTTGTAAAGTTAATGTAGCAACTGAAATTAACCAATCTAACAATTCAAAGATGATTTCCGAATGTAAATGTGGTGTTAAAATAGATTGCCATATCCTTTCAAAAGTAATGTGATAAGCATAAAATGTACTTTAAATTCCTATGAGGCTATCTGAAAAAGTTGTACACATTTATCAAGTACAAACTCAGAATTAAGAATGGAAACATGAACATGTATTTTAAAGATGACCAGAACTGTATCTGCTTTCCATGGGTGTACAACAAACCATGCCAAAAGTAGTGGTTTAAAATGACATCTATTTATTTAGCTCATGATTTCACTAGTAAGTTATGTGGCCTGGTCCAAGTTCAAACAATCTCCAGTGGGCTTACCGTGACTCTATAGTCAGGTTCTGATGATCTTGGCACTAAAATATATTTTTGAATAATTGAATACTTTTAAATCAAAGTGAATTTTATTTTTAGTTTTACAAAACTGAAATACACCTTCTGCATAGTGTAATGGGAAAAAGAAAGCTACTATGTTGGTTTTGAACAAGGTTTCTGCAGTCAGATGATTAACTTTTTATCCTAATAGCTTCTTATTAAATCAGTGCTCTTGGAGAAAGTGTGACAATTTTGGACCCTAAGTTCTGTAGCTATAAATGAAAGTCATAAGAGTGCCCTTCTATAGTGTTTGTGTATTTGACAAGAGTTGTTTAAAGAGGTGGGGTCTACAAGCTGAGGACTTGAAATGGGAGAGCAGTGGAAAACCATCCTTGCTATGTCCTACATGAATGTTCAAACCCACATAATTCATGACTATAATCGTATTCACTTAAAACTATTAAGTTTGGGAATAAAATATGAGGGTGAGTCAAAAATGATCTGCACTCCATTTATATTAAAATGTCGGTCCTCATCCATGGTTGATGACAACATTGAGCATGCACATGAAGTGATTCTGTCAAATAGACAAGTGGCAATGGATTATGTGGCAAATCATTTGCAAATCTGCAGTGGCTCTGCCTATGAAATAATAAAAAGCTTGTGTGAGATAGGTATTGAAAAGCTTCAAGGAAGAGCATAAACAGACGTCCGGACATCTGCAAAAAAAAAAAAAAAAAAAAA
>NW_006408720.1:1617036-1619006 GCF_000296735.1 Chrysochloris asiatica | reverse complement strand
TGGCCAGGTGGCATCATTGATGGACTCAAGTGTGGCAGCGGTAGTGAGGTTGGCCCAGGATCAGACATTGTTTCGTTCTGCTGTGCATGGGGTCGCTATAAGTCGGTTCCGACTTGATGGTACCTGACAACAACAACAATAAGTATTGGAACACTATCTGGAAAAAGGTTTGGTATTCAATAACGCTCCTTACAGTGAAATGTTCACTGAAGAGCTGAAGTCTAAACTTGATCTTACATGACAATGCATGTCCACACATCTCTGCCCACACTGTTGACACCCTGCAAAAACTTCATTTTGAGATGTTAAAGCATCCTCCTGTACTCCTGATCTTGCTCCACTGGATTTTCAACTATTTTGTCCCCTGAAAGCAGCCCTTCAAGAATGAAGATTTATCTCTGATGAAGAAGTGAAGACACTGCATTTATGGCTCATAGTTAAGCCTAAAACATTTATAATAATGGGACAAAAGTTTGTTGACAGATGGACAAAGTGTATCGAAAATCACGTAGATTATGTCAAAAAATGATGTATTGCTTTTCTAAAAGTTTATTAAATTAAATTCTACAGCTAGAGTTTAGATAATTTTTGACTCAACCTTATATTATGTTGCAATAATAACTAAAGCAGACATTTGGTACCTGAAAGAAAGATTTTGACATTAAATAAATGAGTAAATAAAACATAGTTCCTGACATACGAAGAAGATCTCAGACTGAAACTGATAGGACTTTGAGCAGAGAGAAAAATTAGCAATAATTGGAAAGCTGTCAAGCAGACTTTTGAAGAAATATGGGAAAGAAATTGTTCCTGGATGCTGCAGAAAATATAATCATCAATGGCAGATAGTTTGGCAATACTCTTACTTATGATTATGATACAATTAGAAAATAAACCTAATGAACTGGGAGATTTGGTAAAGGGAATTTCCAGTCTGCCTATTCTAAGTTACAAATGAGACAATCTGAAAGTCAACTTCAATTTTCAATTAAAATCTAGACCAAATATAAAGATTTTCTGAGTTTGAAAATAAAATTATTTCTCATCCTTAGTTTCTCTCAGCAGAAGATTCTCCATTAAAAAATGCCTTAGGTTAAATGTCAAATCCATCTCCTCTCAGGTAAATAACTTAGAGCTAAGATAAAGTGAAGCGTGGCTGTGGTGTGCCATGGAATTGTTTATGACTAATAGAGCTCTGGTAGCGTAGTGGTTACGAATCGGGCTGCGAACCTTAAGGTCAGCGGTTCGAAACTACCAGCTGCTCCGCGGGAGAAAGATCAGGCTTTCTACTCCCGTAAAGATTTACACCCTCGGAAACCCTGTACAGGGTCGCTATGGGTCGAAACCGACTCGACGGCACTTAACAACAACAACAATAGTGACCCTGCAAATGGTTTCCAAGACATAAATCTCTAAGGGAGCAAAAAGCGATTCCCACAGAGCAACTTGTGGATTTTAATTGATGACCTTGTGGTTAGCCACCCAACTCATAACCCATTGCTAGCAGAGTTCCTAAAATCAAGAGTATGACTATAAAGAAACTAATTTTGTTGTTGTTATTAAGTGTTGTCCAGTTGGTTCTGACTCATAGGAGTCCTGTATAGGGCTTCCGATGAACAGCTAGTGAACTTGAACTGTCGACTTTGCAGTTCAAACCCACTTTGTAGTACAGTGCATTAACTTGCAGAGAAGTTAAAATTATTGCAAGTGGTACTACACATTGCTGTTGTTAGACGCAGTCTAGTCAGTACCAACTCATAGCAACCTTATGCACAACAGAACAAAACACTGCCAACTCATGCACGAATCATACAATCCTTGCTTCACTTGAGCTAGTTGCTGCTGCCACTGTGCCAATGCATCTCATTCATGGTTTTTCTCTTTTTCACTGTCGTTACACTTTATCAAGCATGATGTCTTTTTCCAGGGACTGGTCCTCCTGCTAATATTTCATACAAAGTATGAAAGAC
>NW_006408720.1:1606213-1616571 GCF_000296735.1 Chrysochloris asiatica | reverse complement strand
GTATTTTAAATCCTTTTCACTTTCAGTAAGCACGGTTGAATTTTCTGAATATAGATGGTTGTTAATGATTCTTCCTCCAACCGTGATGCCACATTTTTCTTCATATAATCCAGTCTCTTGAATTATGTACTCATCATACAGATTGAGTAAGTATGGTGAAAAAATACAACTGTGGCACACACCAACCATTCAATTTTCTCTTATTCTTTTAGAACAACTGCCTCTTGGTCTATGTACAGGTTCTTCATGAACACAATTAAGTGTTCCTAAATACTCATTCTCTACAATGTTGTCCATAATGTGTTATGATCTACACAATCAAAAACCTTTCATATAGTCTAACAGACACAGGTAAATATCTTTCTGGTATTATCTGCTCTCAGCCAAGATCTATCCGTCATCAGCAATGATATCCCTCATTCCACGATCTAGTCTGAATCAAACTTTAGCCTCTAGAAGTTCTTTATCAGTTTCAGCTGTTCTTAAATTATCTTTAGCAAAATTTTACTTGGACATAGTTTTTGAATTACCTTTAGCAAAATTTTTACTTTGCCTACACATATACCCTCACAAATATAAAATAAGCCTTCTATGTATCTTAGGAACATCTCTCACAGACCCTCCTTTATTAAATAATATTGCTTCTGAGAATTATAAGGTCCTTATCCTGCATCTGTCCCACAGAAGCCAATGTAGAGAAAGGTTTATCTTAAAGAGATATGTAGTTATGACTTCTGTCAAATGAAGTATATTATAAACTATATGCAGAAACCGCAAAATCATTAATCTGAGACTGAATGAGAAGGTGACATTAACAAATGAAATGAGACCTTTGGAACTCAATCATTTGAAGGTTGGAAGCAGGTTTGAGTAAGTTGTTTTTTTTGTGTGTGCACAGTTTGTTACTTTATGGAAAGAGAAAATACACTAAGGGATGGCTCCACATGCATCAGAAATGTGTTACTGGGAATTAAGACAGTCTTAAATAAGGAATGGACAACACATACGCAGCCTAATTTGAGAATTTCTACAGACAAGTGACCACTGTGTGTTTCCTATCACTTTCCTATTTGAACAAGAGTGTCTGTAGAGGTTGTACAATCATCAATTGTTAGGTGTGAAGTAGAAAGATAATTTATGTTTTATTTTAGAAGTTTTCAGATTAAAAAGAACCACACTAGAAGAACTGCATTCAAGAAGCCTTTTCTGCATCTGATAAGACCAGATCTATAGTAAATGAGAAAATGGGGTGAAAATTTAGGAGATTGGGATAAGCATCATTTGCACCCTGAATTGCAAAGGAAGAAATGTAAATAACTGTAGCTACAAGGTGAACTGTAGTGGTTTGAAAACAGGGACCTCAAAATATTTGACACAACTTCCAACAAAAAAGTGAGGTGTAAATCCACTCCCCTTGAATCTAGGTAGGCCTGTGAGCAACTATTTCAGCTGATTACTGTGAAAGTGACTTTAGGTGATTTCTAAGCCTGCTTCATAGAAACAACAACAATAACAACAATGCAGCTTATTACTTATTCATTAGAAAACTCTAACTTAAGAGTCATGACCCTTCATGTAAGAAATTGACTCCTCTAACTAACATGCAGTTGATCAAAGCCACATGAAGACCTAAACTTCAAGTTATTTGATCTCAGATATCAGGCATGAGATTTTTGAAAAATGTTTTTAGATAACTGCAGCCTCAGAGTTCAGATCATACTCAGATTTGGAATTATATCCAGATTCACACATTTGGAGTCAGGGCTATACATAGAGCATACCACCGTACACTGTTTACATTTCTACCTCACAAATAATATGACTATTTCATTTCATTAAGCTGTGGGATAATTCATTACATGGAGAAGTTGTGAGATATCATGAATAGCATGTAATATAGTTCATGGTCCATCTTAAGTGTTCAATAATTACTAGCTTGAATAATTATGATGATGATTAACAAGTATTGGATTATGTCTTCCAAAAATATGTATCAACATGTTTGGGTCATGACTTTCAGTGATTTGACAGTTATGTAACAATATAATATTCTCCCATAATGTGATGTGTTCATTCAATTAGTTATAAGGGATTAGGATGACATGCAACACACTTGAACAGGTCACAGGACTGATCTCATGTAAATGATGCTTTCCTGAGGAGGGGCCTGCATCACCTTTTATTTTAAAAACTCCTGTCACCAAGAAAGAAGAGCTAGAACCCAGGGTCACTGTGTTGAAAAACTAAACCAAGGCAAGATTAATGACAAGAAACTTCCCTCCAGAGCTAATAGAGAGACAAAACCATCTTCTAAAACTGGTACTCTTAATTAAGCACTGGACTGCTAACTACAGACTTGGAGGTCAGTAGTTCAAACCCACCAGTTACTCTCAGAACCCTCATATAAAGTTGCTATGAATCTGTACTCACTTAACAGTACACAACAACAACAACAACAAAAACTATGAAAAAATAAATATCTGTTATTAAAGCTATCCACTGGTAATTAATTTATAGCAGCACTGATTATATATGATATACTTTATAGTAATTATTATCATCAGTGTCAGAATTAGAGAAATGCCTTTCACATTCATAGCAAATGTATAAAATTCAAGGGGAACTTAATAACTGACATTTAGCATTCCATTTTCAGGACAATTAAGCTAAGCATATTCATAACTTGTAGCACTTGGCAGGAATAGTGACCTCATACAAAGACCAAGTGACAATTAGACATCATCTATAGCAGCTCTGGTAGCATAGTGTTTATGAATTGGGCTGTGAACCTCACTGTCAGCATTTCGAAACTACCAGCTGTTTCGTGGGAGAAAGATGAGGCTTTCTGCTCCCATAAAGATTTATAGTCTCAGAAACCCTGTTCAGGATTACTATGAGTCAGAACCGACTTCACAGCACATCACAACAACAACAACATTGGTGTTATGCAGTTCTAGTATGGTGCTGTAGGATGAGTATGGAACTGTGAACCACAAGACCAACAGTTCAAACCCACCAGCTTCTCCTCAGAAACCATATACAGGGTCATGATGAATAGCAACTACTTGATGGCATTTAACAAAAATAACAACAATGGTGTTAAAGGGAGTGTGGTGGCTTAATAGGATAAACACTGAACTGCTAAACACAAGTTTGGTGTTTCGAGCCCACCAGTCACTCTGCAGGAGAAAAATGAAGTTTTCTGCTCCCATAAAAATGTATAGCCTTGAAAACCCTAACAGGGTCACTGTGAGTCAGAACCAATTTGACAGCACTTAACAACAACATGGTGTTAACTGTCAAGGTACTTGTTGTTGTTGTTAAGTACCGTGGAGTCGGTTCTGACTCATAGCGACCCTGCACAGGGTTCCCGAGGCTATAAATCTTTACGGGAGCAGGAAGCCTCATCTTTCTCCCACGGAGCGGCTGGTAGTTTCAAACTGCTGTCCTTGACATTGGCCGCCCGACTCATAACCACTACCCTACCAGAGCTTCTTGTTAAGGTACTTGGGTGGTATAAATAGTTTTCCTCAACTACAAACCTAAACACTGGCAGCTCAAACACAGCCAGTGGTGCCATGGGAGGAAAGCCTATAGACCTAATTTCATAAAGACTACAACCAAGTAAAACCAATAAAGCAGGTCTATTCTGTAATATGTGGGGTCACCAGGAATTGGATTAAAACATTTTTTGAGAGTGGGAAGGCTATGGCATTAATCAATTCACATAGATAACCACCATCAATCTTATATTCTTTTCGTCCAGCTCAAAACCAGTACAATGTATTTTTCTTTGAAAATTCCTATTGAGTCTTTTAATTGATATTCAAATATTGCAATTTCATAATACCAAAATAAAAAGACAAACAAACAAATGTTTCAAAAGAACAGTTTGTATGGAACTAAGCCAAGCCATTATCTCAGGTCAATGTTGTAGCTTCAACAATCTCATAAAGTCATCATTGAAGGCCAGTTTAAATGCTGTTCAAAACAATGTTATATAACGAGAAATACATCATTGTGATTTAGAAAAAGCAAAAAGAAAAACTTTTATCCCTGCCATTTTGATGTTGTTGTGGCTCTGTGGGTTAACATGCAAGATTGTAAAGGTATTTAAGCTGCTAGGTCGGTGGTTCAAGCTCACCAGCTGCTCCTCAGAAACCCTATATAGGGTCGGTATCAGTTGGAACCGACTTAATAGCACTTAACAACAAACAGCAACAATAAGTGACACTGAGTCAGTTCTGACCCATAGCAACCCTGCATAGGGTTTCTGAGGAGTGGCTGGTGGGAATATTAAAAAAAATAATCCTATGCATATAAACTTTCAGCAACATTTTCCATTCAGTGCCACTGTTATTTTAGTTTTTCATAAAACTAAATAAAGTCCCCTAAATTGATACAATTATAGACTATTAGGATAATTACACACTACTTGTTTGTCAGTTTGTCATACTGTGATGGCTTGTGTGTTACTATAGTGTTGGAAGCTATTCCATATAGTTATTTAAAATCAGACCGGGATAACCCTTGGGAGACAGGCTTCAATCAAGCTTATAGACTGATAAAGACAGGAAAGAAGGTGAAGCAGGTGACTTCTGAATTGTGTAACTGAAAACCTTATGAATAACAGGGGAACACTGTCACATATATGCCAGGAAATATACCCCTCAGATTGGAAGGCACTCAAACTATGACTGGGGAAGATATGGCCCCCCGAAGTAGATTTGATAATAATAATGTGAATGAAGCAAAGCTTTTGGACCTTCAGTTACACAACTCAAGTTGAGAAGAAACTGCTGCAAATATCCATTGATAATCAAAATGTAGAATGCATGAAGTATGAACTTAGGAAAATTGGAACTCATCAAAATGAAATGGATTATATAAAGATCAATAGTCTAAGCATAAATGAGTTGAAAAGTACTGATACCGGCCACTTTGAATCAAGCAATCCGATGGTTTGCCATACCTGAAACAACATATTGAAGAGGATTGACATCGCATTCATCATCAACCAGAGCATCTCAAGATCTATTCTGAAGAACAATGCTATACATGATATAATAACATCCATATGCATATAAGTTAGATCAGTTAATATTACTATTATTCAAATTTATACAACAACCACTAAAGTCAGTGATGATGAAATTGAAGAATTGTATCAACTTGTTAAGTTGAACATGCAATCAAGATGCACTGATAATTACTAGTGATTGGAATATAAAACTTGGAAACAAAGTGGAAGGATTTGTTTTTGTTGTTGTTAAATGCCATTTTGTCAATTCCCACTCATAACAATCCTGTACAAGGTTTCTGAGGAACAGATGGTGGGTTTGAACTATCAATCTTGTGAATGCTTTTCCATTGCTTATCCTACATAGCCACAGTAGTTGGAAAACATAGACTTCCTGATAAAAATGGTGCTGGAGATCATATGATAAAATTTTGCAAAACCAATGACTTATTCATTGCAAATAAATTTTTTTCAACAGCTTAAATGCAACAATATACACAGCTCACCAGATGGACTATACAGGAATAAAACTAACTATATCTGTGGAAAGACATGGTGGAAAAGTCAACACCATCAGTCAAAACAAGGTCAGAGGCTAACTGTGGAACAGACCACCAATTATTCATTTTCAAATTCAATCTATACCCGAAGAAAATTAAAACAAGTCAAAGGAACCTAAATACATCCTTGAATATACTCCACTTGAATTTAGAGACTATTTCAAAAATGGATTTGATGCAATAAACACTAATGTCCTAATACCATACAGGACTTGTGGGATGATAACAACAACATTATACATTAAGAAAGCAAAGCATCATTAACAAGGCAGAAAAGAATGAAAGGATAAACATGGATGAAAGAAGGGACTCTGAAACTTGGTCTTGATCATAGAGAAGCAACTGAAAGAAGTGAGGAATTAAAACAGTTGAACAGAATATTACAATGGGTAGCTCAAGAAGACAAAGTCAAATATTATAATGAAGTATTCAAAGATGTGGAGTCAGAAAACCAAATGGAAAAAACATGCTCAGCATTTCTAAAACTGAAAGAATGGAGGAAAAAATTCAAGCCTTAACTTGAAATATTGAAATATTGGTGCGGCCCTGTAGAATAACCCCTGAACGGCTAACTGCAAAATTAGTAGTTCAAATCCATCAGTCATTTTCAGAAACCCCAAAGGTAGTGTAGTAGTCACGAATCGGGATGCTAAACTCAAGGTTGGCAGTTCAAAACTACCAGCCATTCTGCAGGAGAAAGATGAGGCTTTCTGCTCCCATAAAGATTTACAGCCTCAGAAACCCTGTACAGGGTCACGATGAGTCGGAACCAACTCCCTGGTATTTAACAACAACAACAACATATTGAGTCTCTAAATGTCAGAACCGACTTAATGGCACTTAACAACATCAACAACATGGGCAAAATGTTAAATGATGTAGGAAGTATGAAAGCAATACTTAGAGTCCTTATACCAAAAAGTATTAGTTGATGCTTGACCATTTCATGTTGTATTATATTATAAAGAACCAATGAAGGGTGTAAGACATGGCATGCAGGTAAGAGGGGGTTCCAAAGCTAGGCTCCAGGCTTCCACTTCGCTGAATCTGAGCAAGAAGCTGTTGGGCTTGGAGGGAAGTGATCAAGTCCAGAGGGATTGGGAGCAGGGTCAGGGAAGTAGCTTAGCTTTTTGATCCAGAAAAACAAGTTGGGTCCGGTTCCAGTTTTGGCAGTGGCAGAAACAGCCAAGTAGGAAAGGCTCTGTGGGGAGGGATTGAAAACCCAGAGAAACTGTGCTCAGAGAACAACACCAGAGCTCTGGATCTTACATAAGGTTCAGGGCATCAGTTTCCCCCATGTGCGAGTGGAAAAATCACAATATAAAGGAAAATACTTCAAGTTAAGAATCAGTCAAGATGGGACTCCCTCTGTGGCCACCCGACCCGGGCGGAGTTCAGAGGGCAGTCTACAGCCAGACCTGCAGAGGGAACCAGTGATAAAAATGATGCCTTGACATTTGCAAAAAGAGGTGCATGAGATTCTACACATTTTTGCCTCCTCTATCCTGTTGTGCCTTCTTTGCCCAGCCTGGATGCCTTCAGATGGGTGGCTGTGTACCCAGCAAACATGTCCAGCACTGAGCCCAGAGTTTTCCCACGGCACAGAGAGAAAGAGCTTGTTGGCTGCTTATGGCACTAGACTCAGGGTTGTAGCCCTAAAATTAACTTGTTCAGGACCCTTTACTCCAGTCTATCTAGCAAGAAAAAAGCAGGCCTGTCAGGCCTGACAGACAAACCATATGAACAATCTGTAAACCCCCAACATAAAAGGATACAACTATTTTGAGAATTATACTGTGCACATGCAGATACCTAACTGATCTTCAGAGACAAAAGTAATAGACAATCTTTCTCCCATTAACTTCTCAATATATATCTGTGCACCTCCACAGTGGTGACTAGAGAAGCGGACGACCGAGCAGGTGGAACCACCACCCACTACTGGAGGCTTCAACGGTGCACACATACTGCCTATGTAGCAAAGTGACTTGACAGTTGACCACAGTTTTATTTTTGTTTCAAAGCAGTGGTTTTTGTCTCTGCTTTTATATTGCTTCTGCTTTGGGTCCTTTTGATCACACATTTTTCCTGGAGGTGGGAGCTTTTTCTCTCTATGTTACCCAAGAAGAGAAAGCAATCATGGCCATATAGCCAAGGTACAAGCCTACCCTATAGTATTCCATGATTGAGACAAGATCCAATAATAGTTGCTAAGCATTAAATGTGAAAAGGGAAACCTATCTCCTGATCAGATCCACCAGGAGACACCCAGTAAGCTTAATAACACGATAACAGACATCCATTTAAGCATTTAAAAATCTACATAACCACTGGAAATGACAAACAAAACACAACAAAAGACCTCAAAACATGTCCCAAAACAGAAAAAAGTAACTGAGATAAATGCTCTGGAAACAGACAAAGGCTACCCAGAAGAGGAAGAGAAGGTTTTGGATTTTCTGGAGAAGGAATTCAGAAGAATGATATGGAAACATACAAATGATCCAAAAAGGAGTGGAGGAAAACAAGGAAGAAGTCGGGAAAGTACTACAAGAGCAATCAAACAAGATTGACACAGCACTGGAAACAATTCAAAACCTGCAAAAAGAGGTCCAGATGATTAGTAATAAAATATCAGAAATGGACAATACATTGAAAGTGGAAAGGAGCAGAATAGAAGAGACAGAAGACAGAACTAGAGAGCTAGAATACAAATCTCTCAATACTACTAGGATAGGAGAGCAAGCAGAAAAAAGGATAAAAATATCTGAAGAGACTCTAAAATTCATGTTGGATAACATGAAGACGAACGACTTAATAGTTATTGGCATCCCGGAACAGGAAGAATCAGAGAAGTCCACAGAGGAGATAGTTGAAGAGCATCTGGAAGAAAATTTGCCTAACATCTTGAAAGATGAAAAGATAAACATTCAAGAAGCTGAACATACCCCAGGAAGGATACACGCCAAAAGAAAGTCACCAAGACATAAAATAATCAAGCTCTCCAAAATCAAAGACAAGGAGAGAATCCTAAAAGTGGCCAAGGAAAAGAGAAGTGTCAATTACAAAGGCAAACAAATCATATTAAGCTCTGACTTCTGAGCAGAAACCATGCAAGCAAGAAGACAATGGGGAGACATATATAAAACCCTGAAAGAAAAAAGAAAAAAACAAAAAAACTGCCAACCAAGAAACATCTGTCCAGGAAAACTGTCAATCAAATATGATGGTGTAATCAAAACATTCCAGGATAAACAGAATCTAAGAGATGTTGTCAAAATCAATTCAGCACTTGAAAACATCCTAAAGGGAGTTCTTTGGACAGAAAACCAACAAGAACAGACAACAACTGGAGATTGACAGGTGTGGCAACACCACCTGGAACTCAGTCGACAGATAGCAGAGTTCAAAACAAAACAAAACTAGAGCAACAAATTCAAAGAAGGTGGGAGGTCAACTGAAGATCAAAATAATATCAATGTCAAAGAAGGGATTGATGTAGGAACAGAGATCTAGGTGGTGAGGATGTCAGGTAGATTTAAGGATACAATAGATTCTCTTAAATGGAGAGAAAAGTTAATAGACTATAAGAACCCCAGAGAAAATTAATACTTCACAACTTACCATGAAAATGAACTTCCAAGCAGAACAAGCAAACATGAAAACTAAGAAGAAACCGACAAGAAATAGCACAAAAAACACAAACTCCTCACAAGAAGGCATGCAGAACAAAGGAACGAACAGCACTACCAAAAAATTAATATAATGGCAGCAATTAATTCATACCTATCAATAATTACATTGAATGTCAATGGATTGAATGCACCAGTGAAGAGACAGAGAGTGGCAGATTGGATAAGAAAACAAAACCCATCAATATGCTGCCTGCAAAAGACACACCTTAAACACAAAGACAAAAATGGACTAAAAGTTAAAGGATGGAAAAAAATATATACCAAGCTAACTGCATGAATAAACAAGCAGGAGTGGTAATTCTGATAAAGTAAATTTTAAGACAAAGACCAGCATAAGAGATAAAGAAGGACACTATCTCTTGATCAAAGGGTCAATTGAGCAAGATGACATAACCATAATAAATATATATGCTCCCAATGAAAAAGCACCAAGATATATGAAGCAAACTTTACTAGAATTGAAGAAAGAATGGATAAATCTACAATTATAGTGGGAGATTTTAATACACCACTTCTAAATAGGGACAGAAAAACCAGAAAGCAACTTGACAAAGTTACACAGGAATTAAACAGCACAAGCAACCAACTGGACCTCATAGACATGCACAGAGCATTCAACCAACAACAACAAAATATACTTTCTTCTCCGGTGCACATGGAACATACTCCAGAATTGACCATGTGTTAGGTCACAAAGCAAGCCTCCATAAATTTACAAACATCAAAATACTACAGAGCATATATT
Organism: Chrysochloris asiatica; assembly: GCF_000296735.1. Lineage (NCBI taxonomy): Eukaryota > Metazoa > Chordata > Mammalia > Afrosoricida > Chrysochloridae > Chrysochloris > Chrysochloris asiatica. The sequence goes on along the minus strand of NW_006408720.1, from coordinate 1,606,551 downwards.
CAGACCACAATGCTATAAAACTAGAAATCAGCAAGAAGACTAAGGAAATAAAGTTGAATACATAGAAACTGAACAACAGCCTGGTGAAAAGCAACATGGTAAAAGAAGAAATTAAACGTGATTTGAAAAAGTTCCTAGAAACAAACGAGAATGAAAACACAACATACCAAAATCTTTGGGACACAATAAAAGCAGTGCTGAGAGGACAATTTATTGTGATAAATGTGCACATCCAAAAAGAAGAAAGAACCAAAATTAACACATTAACATAGCATCTACAACAATTAGAAACTGACCAAAGAGAGAACCTACAGTCCCCCAAAGAAAAGAAATAATAA
>NW_006408720.1:1587620-1602283 GCF_000296735.1 Chrysochloris asiatica | reverse complement strand
AACAGATGGTGCTGGCAGAAATGGAAAGCGATATGCAAAAGATTGAAAAAAGACCTTTACCTCATGCCCTATAAAAAACTAACCAATGTGAATTAAAGACCTAAATGTGAATCCAAAAATTATGAAAGTCATCAATGAAAAAAATAGGGCCAAATGTAAGGGCTCTAATACAGAGAAGACACAAGGCTACCAAACATTTTCAAAAGTACACAAACAAGAGTAGACAAAATAGATGAGTGGGACGTACTAAAAATTAAAAACTTATGTGCATCAAAGACTTCAAAAGAGTAAAAAGGGAGCCCACAGAAAGGGGAAAAATCTTTTGCAATGACACATCACACAAGGGACACATTTCTAAAATATATAGGAAAATACAACACCTTTACAAGAAACAGACAAAAAACCCAATTAAAAAATGGGCACAGGACATGAACAGACTCTTCACCAAGGAAGAGATCTAGGCAGCCAACCAACATATGAAGAAATGTTCATGATCTCTAGCCATTAGAGAGATGCAATGAGATATCATCTCACACCAGCAATAACAGCAAATATAAAAAAAGGAGAGGGCAAAATGCTGGCGAGGATGCGGAGAAACTGGGACCCTCCTACATTTTTGGTGGGAATGCAAAATGGTCCAATCTCTCTTGAAAGTAATATGGCACTTCCTCAGAAGGTTGTGAATAGAAATACTTCATGATCCAGCAATTCCTCTACTTGGTATTTACCCACAAGAAACACGAGCCATAACACGAGTAGATATATGCACACCAATATTCCTTGACATTGAAATGTAATCCATACCGAAGGCTGTGCTCTTTAATCTTCATCACTAAATATTTTAAGTCCTCTTCACTTTCAGCAAGCAAGGTTGTATCATCTGCATATCGCAGGTTGTTAATGTGTCTTCCTCCAATCCTGATGCCACATTTTTCTTCATAGAACCCAGCTTCTCATATGGATTACATCTCAATGTCAAGAAAACAAAAATCCTCACCACTGGACTAATAAACAACATTCTTATCAATGGAGAAAAGATGGAAGTTGTCAAGGACTTCATTCTTCTTGGATCAACTATCAACACTCGTGGAAGCAGCAGTCAAGAGATCAGACAACATATTGCATTAGGCAAATCTGCTGCACAGGAACTTTTTAAAGTGTCGAAGAGCAAAGATGTCAGCTTGAGGACTAAGGTGCGCCTGACCTAAGCCATGATATTTTCAATAACCTCATATGGATGTGAAAGCTGGACAGTGAATAAGGAATATCTAGAAGAATGTATGCCTTTGAATTGTGGTGTTGGAGGAGAATACTAAAAGTGCTATGGGCTGCCAAAAGATCTGTTTTGGAAGAAGTGCAGTTAGAGTGCTCCTTTGAGGCCAAGATGGCTAAACTTCATCTCTCATACATTGGACATATTGTCAGGAGGGAACAGTCGCTGTAGAAGGATATCATATTTGGTAAGATGGAGGGTCAGAGAAAAACAGGAAGACCCCCAACGAGATGGATTGGCCAGATAGCAGCATTGATGGACTCAAGTGTGGCAGCGGTAGTGAGGTTGGCCCAGGATTGGACATTGTTTTGTTCTGCTGTGCATTGGGTCGCTATGAGTCGGTTCTGACTCGATGGCACCTAACAACAAATTTTCAGTCACCTCATATGTATTTTGTTGTTGTTGTTAAGTGACATCGAATCAATTCCGACCCATAGCGACCCTGTATAGGGTTTCCAATGACCAGCTGGTGAGCTTGAACTGCCAACCTTGCAGTTCAAACAGCTTTGCAGTCTAGCGTATTAACCCATAGCGCCACACCAGGATTCCCATATACAAGTTAGATGATAACAAATGAAGACTATAGAATAATCAGTGCCTTCTAATTGTGGTATTAAGGAGCTCTGGTAGCATAGTGGTTATGAATTGGGCTGCTATCCTCAGGGTCAGTAGTTTGAAACTACCAGCTGTTCTGTGGGAGAAAAATGAGGTTTTCTGCCCCTGTAAAGATTTATAGCCTTGGAAAGCCTTTACAGGGTCGCTATGAGTCAGAACTGACTCCACGGCACATAAAAATAACAACAAATGTGGTATTGGGGAAGCATATTGAAAGTACTATTGTCCACGGACTACCAGAAGAACAAACAAATCTGTTTAGGAAAAAGCACAGCCAGAAGCGAGGCTAGCAAAAGATCTTCTCTTGTACTTTGGACATGTTGCCAAAAAGGACCAGTGCCTAGAGGACATCGTGCTTGGAAAAGTAGAGTCAGCGAAAAAAAAAAGAGGAAGACCTCCAATGAGATGGATTAACACAATGGCAATAACAATGGGCTCAAACATAATAATTGTGAGAATGGTGCATGACCAGGCAGTATTTCCTCCTAGGGTAATTATTCATAGGGTCACTATGAGTCAACATTACATAGCATTGTATCTATTATTTTGATAGTTGTTCTCACTTTACTTTGTCTTTTTTTTATAGTGAGAACAATTATTAAAATAATAGATATTTTCACTACTGAAATTCAAAAGGACATAAAAATTTGAAAAACATTAACATAAATGTAAAATATACAAGCAACAGATACCACTCTTAGTTTATTGTAATGTGGTAGCTTGTGTGTTGTTATGATGCTGGAAACATCAAGCTTTCAAATACCAGAAGGATTACCTATCTGGACAAGTTTCAGTGGAGCTTACAGACTAAGAGAGATAAGAAAGAAGTACATGGTCAACAACTTCTCGGGAAAAGGGCCCATAAAACCTCATGATTAGCAGTGGAACTTTCTCAGATATGGTGCTAGAAGATGAGTACCTCAGATTGGAAGGTACTCAAAATAGAAATGGGGATAGGTTGACACACTGGCTGCAACTTTGTGTTGAAATACAGCAATGATTGTGAGGACGGCATAGTAACAGCCAGTGTTTTGGTTTGTTGTACATGGACTGGCTATGAATCAGAAGCATGTTGATGGCACCTAACAAAAACAACAGCATGGAAAGATGTCAAAGATAACTTGCACTTCACTGAAAAGCCTTGAGTTTATAAAAATTTTGGTTCATCAGCTATAAGACTGAAGTCAATATAGCAAAGAAAAGTCCTAAGGTGTTAGTTTTTTTTGTTTTTTTTGCATTTAAAATATAATGATAGAATTGGGTTTTCCCATTTATAACAAAAATATTGTTGGAATTTTAATAGGAATTGTGTTGTATTTGCAGATTACTTTGGGTAGAATTGGCATCTTAACAATATTACATTTATTAGATTTCACATGTGTAAGGTAATCAGAGTCCTGGTGTGGACTGCAAAGTTAGTTTGAACCACAAGATCAATGTTTCAAATACAGCAGCTGCTCCTTGGAAACCCTATAGGGGTTGCTATGAATCAGAACCAACTCAGTGGTATGTAACAACAACAACAACAAAGGAAATCAAACAGATTGTTCAAGTAGAGGTCAACGATAGCAAACAAATAACAATGAGTTTGACTTTTTATTATCATTATATTCTATAATCATTATTAAGAAAGGCTATATCTATAAGACAATGAAATTTTAAATAGTTCTTCACCACAATGGAATACATTAATTGGTGAGTCAAATTAACTATGAATACTGAAATATGTTGATGACAAATATTGCTAATACAGTGAAATGATTTTTAAAAAGTTTTATTTATCAAGCACTTAGCAGTTTTTATTTTTTACCAAATATCCTTCCTTGCACTTTAGAAATATTATTGCCTTTTTTTTGCACAGCAATTTTCTGTGGTAGCCTTAGTACTCATCAACATTTTTCATTTTTTAAAAAATGAGGACAGAGATGCTAATCTCAAGAATGTTACGCAGCTAGGAAGTGGTTAAACCAGATTTGAACCTATTTTTATATGCTTATCAGAATTAATCATTCTCACTCCAAAGCCTTGTTTTTTAACCACCTCACTCTTTTGCTTTTCAATATAGCCACTAATATAACAAGCATGGTATGAAATTCATTCTATTTCCAAACCATGAGGTTTCTATTACATTCTTATTAGAACCCAAGCAACATGTCTGTATCTGACTCATGCAAGAGGCATTGATAGTCAAATATGAATCTTTTTCTACATCATTTTTCCATTGTATGCAGAAATCACTTCTTCCCAAACCATAATCAACTATAATAATAGTCTCACAGAAAATAGTCAGACACATGGTAATTTTAGATTAAAATGAATACTTCTGGCTGGAATTGAATTTACAATAACAAATCTCTAACATTTTATAAACTTATAAGAATTAATTTTGAGAAAAACTGGGAATATAGAAAGGTGTTACAGATCTAAGTATATACAATTTGAACATATGGCTTGACAACTAAGCAATCTTCAGTATACACCATTGTACAGAATTTGTTTAGGCTTGGACCTGTTTAGATTTACTGATAGAAATAATTCATATATGTAAAGAATCTGAACATATGTAAAAATGAGCTGGTGATTAGCTTAACAAATGTTTGTTCATTCTATATCTCTCCCATGCATCTTTGTGCCCTGACACATTTATATGCTCAATGCTTGACCAGTATGAGATGTACCTCCCCCAACCAAAAGCTAATTTTTGTTAATGTTAATATCAAAAGTACAAACTCTGAAGAATACAAAGTGTTCCTACAATGAATGGGTATTTTTTGGATGTGATTGGAAGAAAAGACCACTAAGATATGATCCTTTTGGCTTTCCTGATCCAGATTTGCATAACTTGATGGATGGGATAATCAATGTGAAAAATGAGATGCTGAGAGCAAAAAGTCAGGCACCCAGCATGTAGGAGCATTCTGTCCTTTACTTCAGTCTCTTTACTCGTTTAACGGAAAAGTTCTATGACCAGTTAGTTCTACCCGGTGCCACCACTATTTCAATTATTTAACAGGATTTCAGAAACAGGGTGGAGAATGAGTATTGAATAGTTGTCATTTCTCATCTTCCCTTGGTGGTTATGAAGTCTACAGCAAGTGGTTCAGAATGATGTCCAAAGAATGAGCTGGGGGAAGACAATACTCAGACTGTGATACACCCCATTCAGCAGTACCTCAAATTGAAGGATTTTAAATCCATGTTGGCATTCTCAGGACTCCCTTTGTCTGCAAATAATTCGGTTACATGTTGGTTCATCAGCAAGTTTTGAAAATCCTGTTTAATAAAACATGGGGAGCTACAACTGCTCCTCCCATGCTTCTAATCTGTTTGACATCAAGATTTTTGTTCAATAATCTTTCAAACAAATGATCACATTTAGTCTCATTAAGTGAACACAAGTTAGCATCAAATTTAAAATAAAATTCACAGCAGAGAGAACTTTTAGCAATTTACCTGTCTAATGGAAACTACAATTTCAAAAATAATGACTGATATGTTTCAGTAATTACTAATTGCTTTCATTTAATAGTCAATGAAATATGTTATTCAGTTTTACTTATTAATGCAATTACCTACAACATCTGCTTTAAACAAGAAAAATTAATGTGAATTATGCAAATTTTAGTGCTGAAGGCAAATAATAATATGGAAATTTCTCAGTTTCCATTATATAAACATTTCTAACACTATTAGCATACTCAGTGGCATTCACTCTAAGCACATGGGTCTCTAATATTCAATTTAGACTCAGGAGAGTCATTGGAAAGTGTTCTTTTGGAGAAATGAAAAGAAGAATTATCCTTCCTACCCCTTGGCATTCTCCCTGTAGAGTTAGCCTCAAGTCTGCTAAAAATGCATTACATTTGGTAAATACAGAGAATTCTGGGTAAATATTCTCTCAGCATATGTTATTCATAAATTAATGTTTGTGATTGCCTACCCATTCTGCTACCTATTTCCAGCCTCAAAATTCAGTTGCTGTAACAAAATAGGATACAATGTAACCACACTTTGAAGGTATATCATTTAAAACCTTACATTGTAAGTAACAGAATACTCAACCAAAAATTAGTTTAATAATAAAGGACATAAATTAATCATTGCTTTGAAAATAAGTTGTTCTGCTTTGAAATATTGTAGTTTCAGGTAAGAGTTGATCAAATGGTCTAACTTGATCAAGTAGCCTAATTTCACCCAAACCCTATTTCTTTTCTTTATTTTGCCATTCTTCCTATTTTTATGTCAGCTTTAGTATCGGAAATACCTGTAGCTTCTATGAAGTATAACCTCTTTACTCAAATTTTCAGACCCAAATTCCACACAGAAGAGAGATCCTCTATTATAGTACTTTTCAAGAGCCAGAAGTGTTTTGTTTTGTTTTCCCTCCAGAAGGCTCATTAAAAGTTCCATTGGTTTTAGTGAGGTTATGTGTCCCTTTCTGAGAAAATAAAGATGATAATGTACTTTGATGAACTGACTGAATTAAGCCCATCCCTTGTTATGTGGAAGGAAGACCATGGAAGAATTGATGCATTTGAGTTACTTGGAGAAGAATATTGAAAGTGTCATGGGCTGCCAAAAGAACCAACAGATCTGTGTTGGAAGCAGTACAGCCAGAGTGCTCCTTGGAGGCCAGATGGCCAAACTATGTCTCTCATACTTTGGACATATTGTCAGGAGGGACAAATCTCTGGAGAAGGATATCATGTCTGGTAAGGTGGAGGATAAGAGAAGGAGAGGAAGACCTCCAGCGAGATGGATTGGCAAAGTAGCAGCATTAATGGGCTCAAGTGTGGCAACAATTGTGAGGTTGGGCCAGGACCAGGCAGTGTTTTGTTCTGTTGTGCATAGCGTCACTATGAGTCGGTACCTACTCGATGGCACCTAACAACAAATAGGTACATGACTAAGAAACAGAAGGGTTGACTTTATATGATAAAGAAGGACATATGATGCACAGCAAAAGCAATATATATGGCATGGCAATATGCTTATGCCAAAGGGATAATAGAAGAAAATAAAATGATCTAATCATATTTCATGATGCTTTACAAATATGTTGAAAAAAGGAATAAAATAATGTGAAGCATTTAATTATTTCATATGACTCTTCCAGCCATGGACATTGTAACTCCCATAAAATGACAGGGTGGGATCATGCAAAAAAGGTATATGAAACTCTGTTTTGGGGATTGTCCAATCTTGATTGATGTGAAGGTTTGCTTCTCACCAATAGACCCTTGTCAGCCTAACTTTCAGTTTCTTAAGTAGGTCCTCTCCCTGCAAAATACTTCCATGTTCAGAAAATCATTTTCTCTAAGTCAGAAACATACAGGGTGGCTAGCCTCAAACCACACCAGTCCAGAAGATGCATGTGTCTGTGTACCCCAGGATAAAGAGAGATATTCAGATCAGCAAGGCTTCCATGTGACAGTCACCCATTCCATTTCACCTTTCAGCTGGTCAATCACCTTACTCAGGTCTTTTGAATTTCCCTCCTGCAAAGATGCCATGGAGTGGATATGAGCGCTACATGAGTGCAGATGGAGTCCACATTACTCTTTCAGACAAAAGGGGTCTGACTGGCTGCCTGGAGATGTCCTGAAGGTAGAGGGCAGTATGCCCTTTTACCAACAAAGTCCTGCCACCAGCTTCAAGTGGAGTCAGTACTTATTTCTTGATCATGGCTTTTATATTTACTTATGCAAAGTAACATTTTCAAAGTGACATTTTGAGGCTATTGAATTTGAGTGAGGACGAGTTTCACTTCTGGATATGTCATTAGACGTGTACCAAATATTCATGAGCAGGCTAAGCTAGAACTTTTCTACATAATTTTGACATTTCCAAACATTCTATGTGTATTCATATTGTTATTTGGCAGAAAAATGCAGCAATAAACTCCACTATTTTTGTATGAAGAAGAACCTGGCATCAAATTTGGTGGAAGGTTCATTAAAAACCTGTGAATGCAGAGAATACAACCTGATTTACAGAAAGTGAAAAGAATTGAATCATTGACTCATAAAGATCAAAGACTACAGTCTTCAGTATGGATTACAAATAAATGTGAAAAAAAAATCCTCAGACCTAGACCAACAGACAACATTATGATAAATGTTGTTGTTAAGTACCATGGAGTCGGTTCCGACTCATAGTGACCCTGCACAGGGTTTCTGAGGCTGTAAATCTTTACTGGAGCAGAAAGCCTCATCTTTCTCCCACAGAACAGCTGGTAGTTTCTAACTGCTGACCTTGAGCTTTGCAGCCCGATTCGTAACCACTACACTACCAGAGCTCCTTTATGATACATAGGAAAAACATTTAAATTGTTAAGGACTTTATTTTACTTACACCCACAACCAATGTTCATGGAAGCAGCAGTCAAGAAAGCAAATGCCATATTGCATCTGGTAAATCTGATGCACAAGACATCTTTAAAATGTTCAAAAGTAAAGATATCAGGTTTAGGATTGATATACACCTTTTCTAAGACACTGTATTTTCCACCACCTCGTATGCATTTGAAAACTGGATAATGAACAAGGAAGGCAGGAAAGGAATAGAAGCATCAATTTGAATTGTGGTTTTGGTGAAGAATATTAAAAGTAATATGAACTGTCAAAAGAATAAACAAACCTGTCTTGGAAGTATGAGAGAGGAAGTCTGGCCATCCTGGAATCCAAGGAGTGCTCTGACTGTACATCATACAACACAGATTTATTTGTTCTTTTGGCAGGTCATGGTACTTTTAATACTCTCTTCCAACACCATAACACAAATGCATCAATTTTTCTATGGTCTACTTTATTCATAGTCCAACTTTCACATGCATATGAGGCTACTGAATACACCATGCTTTGTGTCAGGTGCACTTTAGTCTTCAAAATGACATCTTTGCTCTTGACCACTAAAAGAGATCATGTGCAGCAGAGTTGCTTAATATAACACGTCTTTTGATTTTTTGACTGCTGCATTCATGACTGTTGATGGTTGACTTAAGTAAAATGAAGTTTTTGACAACTTCAATCTTTTCTCCACTTTTACGTATGTTATTATTGGTCAAATAGTGAGAATTTTTGTTTCAATGAGATGCAACCCATACTGAATGATGTAGTCTTTGATCCTCATCAGTAAGTGTTTTAAGTTCTGGTTTCAGCAAACAAGTTGTAGCATCTACATATTGAGATGGTTAATGAGTCTTCCTCCAATCCTGATGCCATGTTCTTCTTCATATAACAGAGCTTCTTGAATTAATTGCTCATGTAAAGATTGAATAAGTATGGTGAAAGAATACAACCCTGGCACACACCTTTCCTGATTTTAATCTAGTCATTATCTCCTTGTTCTATGTAGAGGTTCCTCATAAGAACAACTAAGTGTTCTGTAGTACTCATTCTCCACAATGTTGTCCATAGCTTGTCATGATCCCCACAGTTAGATGCCTTTGCATTGTCAATAAAGCACAGGTAAACATATTTCAGGTATTCTCTGCTTTCAGCCATGATTTGTTTTATGTCAGCAATGATATCCCTTGCTCCATCTTCCTGACTAAATCTGTTGTGAACCTCTAGCAGCTCTCTCATTGTATTCCTGTAATTGTTTTTGAGTTATCTAGTGCAAAATTTTACTTGCATGCGATCTTAATAATATTGTCAGATGATTTCCACATTCCATTGGGTCACCTCTCTTTGGAATGGGCACAAATATGATCTTTCCCAGTCAGTTGGCCAGGTAGCTGTCTTTCAAATTTCTGGGCATAGATAGATGAGCGAGTGCCTCCAGTACCACATCAGTTTGTTGAAAGATTTCAATTTGTATTCTATCATTCCCAGCATGTGTTCTTTGCCCATGCCTTCAGTGACCTTGGATTTTTTTCCTTCAGTATCACTGATTCTTGATGATATACTAACTCTTGTAATGGCTGAATATCAAATATTTCTTTTTGGTACAGTGACTCTGAGTATTACTTTCAGGTTCTTTTGGAAGACACTTTTTTGCATCATTCAGTACTTTGTCCATAGAATCCTTTGATATTACAAGTTAAGGCTTGACTTTTTTTTTTTCAGCTCTTTTGGCTTTATAAATGCTGAGCAATTTCTTCCCTTTTGGTTTTCTAATTCCAGGTCTTTGCACATTTCATTATATTTGACTTTGTCTTCTCAAGTTGCCCTTTGAGATTTTCTGTTAAGCTCTTTAACCTCTTTATACTTTCATTTGCTTTAGCATCTTTATGATGGAGAGGAAGTTTCAGAGTCTCTTCTGACACCCATTTTGGTCTCTTATTTCTTTTTGTCTTCTTAATGACCTTTTGCTATCTTTCTGAATGATGTTCTTCATGCCATCCCACAACTCTTCTGATCTTCAGTCATTAGTGTCATTCATCAAATCTTTTTTTTTGATGATCTCTAAATTCTGTTGGGAACTGTTTAAGGTTATATTTTGGCTCTCATGGACTTATTTTAATTTTCTTGAACTTCAGCCTAAACTTGCTAATGAGCAATCCAATGATTGACTGTTTTAAAGTCTTGTTTCTGGTCTTGCTTTGTTTGATAATATGGAGCTTTTCCACTGTCTCTTTCCATAAATGTGGTCAATTTGATTTCTGTGTATTCCATGTGTATAGTTGTCTTTTATGTTGTTCATAAAAGATATTTGCAGTGAACAAGTCATTGATCCTACAAAATTCTATCATGAAACCTAAAGCATAGTTTCTATCATCAAAGTCATAATTTCCAACTAATGATCCTTATTCTAGGTTTCAAAACTTTGCATCCCAATCACCAGTAATTATCAATACATCTTTATTGTATGTTTGATCATTTCAGACTGAAGAAATTGGTTGAATTCTTCAGTTTCATCATCCCTGGCTTTAACAGTTGTATTAACTGGTCTTCATTGTAGGTGTATGGATATTATCCTATCAACGTTATACCTCAAAATAGATCTTGAAATGTTTTTGATGAGGAATGTGATGCCATTACCCCATTTGTGATTCTGACATAGGAAACCATGTTATTGTCAGATTCAAAATGTTCAATACCAGACAATTTTAGCTAACTTCAATTTTTATGCATTCCATTTCATTTTTGACAACTTCAAATCTTCCTAGATTCATAATTTGTATATTCCATGCTCTGACTATTAATGAATACTTACAGCTGTTTCTCCTCATTTTGAGTTGTGCCCCATAAACAAATGAAAGTCCCCAAAGTTTTATTCCATTTTTGTCATCATGGTCAACTGTACTTTGAGGAGATAGTTCTTCCCCAGTTGTATTTTGAGTGTCATCTATCTTGAGGGGCTTATGTTCTGTTACTGTGTCTGACAATATTATGGTGCTCTTCTTCATGTTTTAATATTCAATAATCTGGTGCTGAGAGTCTTCCGCTAATATTAATATTGTTTTGAGTGACTAAATACTCAGAAGTAACCTGTCTCTCTCTGGTAGCTCAGCTGAAACATACCCACAGTGGTGACTATGCTAGTATTTAAAATACCGGTGGCATACAACTGTGAAAGAGCTGCAGCCTCAAACTAGATTGACCACTATGATGCAAATGGAGTCGAGTTTTAGGACCTCATTTGCTGCTGAGGCACATTCAAAATGGGGAGAAACAGCTGCAAACATCCATTAACAATCAGAATATGAAAAGCATGAAGTATAAAACTAGGAAAATTAGAAGTTGCCAAAATTGAAATGTAATGGATAAACATCAATATCCTAGGCATTAGTGAGTGGAAATGGACCAGACTAGGCCATTTTGAATTTGACAATCTTACAGTTTACTATGCCAGGAATGACAAATTCTAGATAAATGGCATAGCATTCATTGTCAAAAAGAACATTTCAAAATCTATCTTGAAGCATAATGTCATCTGTCATAGGACAATATCCATATGCCTACAAGAAGTCATGGTGTGGCACTGTGGGCTAAGCACTCTACCACAAGGTAGGTGTGATCTGCAAGGTTAGTTGTTCAAACTTATCAGTATCCCCTTGGAAACCCTAAACAGGGTTGCTATGAGTCAGAACTGACTTGGCTGCACTTAACAAGAAGAAGAAGACAAAGAAAAATATTAAGAAGAAAGAGTAGTTGATAATATGCATCAACCAGTAGGGATAGTGATGATAAACCTGAAGTATTATACCAACTTTTTTAGTCTGAAATTCAGCAAACATATAATCAAGATATACAGATTATTACTGGTGATTGGAATGTGAAGATTGGAAACAAAGAGGAAGACTCAGTAGTTGCAAAATATGGCCTTGGTGATAGAAATGCTGTTGAAGATCACATGATAGAATTTTGCAAGACCAATGATTTCTTCAATGAAAATACATTTTTTAAAACAACATACACATACAACTCACCAGATGAAATATGCAGGAATCAAATTGACTATATCTGTGGGGAAAAACAATAGAAAAGCTCATTATTATTTGTCAAAACAAGGCCAGAAACCAACTATGAAACAAATCATCAATTACTCATATGCAAGTTCAGGCTGAAGCTGAAAAAAAAGTCCTCAAGAGCCAAAATATGAGCTTGAACATATTGCACTTGAATTGGGAGACAATCTCATGGACAGTTTGATGTATTAGACACTAATAACTGAAGCCCAAAAGAATTGTGGACTGATATTAAGAACATTATATTAGAAGAAAGCTAAAGGTCAGTAAAAAGATCAGAAAGAACAAAATGAATGTCAGAAAAGAAATGGAAATTTGCTCTCTACCACAAAGATGCCAAAGCAAATGGAAGAAATGAGGAAGTCAAAGAGCTGAGCAGAAAATTTCAAAAGCAGCTCGAAAAGACAAAGTCAAGTATTATATTGAAATGTGTCCTAGTGTTTGAAAATCAAAAGGAAAGGCATGCTTAACAATTCTCAAGCTAAAAGAACTGAAGAGACACATCCAAGTTTAAACTTATAATAATGAAGGAATCTAAGGGCAAACTTTTGAGTGAGGCAGAAAGCATCAACAGAAGATGAAAGATGTACACAGATTCCAAAAGGTATACATACACTGTTCCAGAAAGAAACAGCTGAGCTTCATCCATTTCAAGAGGTAGCATATGGTGAAGAACCAATGGAACTGAAGGAAGAGATACAAGGTAATGTACTGAAAGCACTGACAGAAAACAAGGTTCCAGGAATTGATGGAATACGAATTGAAATCTTTCCAATAAGCTCATGCAACACTGGAACCACTCACTCATCTATGCCAAGAAATTTGGAAGACAGCTATCTGGCCAAATGATCAGAAGAGATCCATATTTGTGCCCATTCCAAAAAAAAGGTGGCACACAGAATGTGGAAATCATTTAACAATATTATTAATATCACATGCAGGTAAAATTATCCTAAAGGTAACTCAAAAACAATTACAACAGTACATTGTCAAAGCACTGCCAGAAATTCAAGCTAGATTCAAAGGAGGACATGGAACTAGGGACATCATTGTTGATCTTAGAAGGATCTTGGCTGAAAGAAGAGAATGCCAAAACATTGTTTACTTTTGCTTTATTGACTGTACAAAGGCTTTTGACTGTGTGGATCATGACAAGTTATGGAAAACTGTGTGAAAAATGTTTTACCAGAACAATTAATTGTGCTCACGAGGAACCTGTACATAGACCACAATGATTTAAAATCAGGAAAAGTGTGTACCAGGGATGTATTCATTCACTTACACCTATTAAATCTATATGCTTAATGAATAATCAGATAAAACTGGATTAGATGAAGAAAAATGTGGCATCAGATTTGGAGGAAGACTCATTATTAACCTTCTATATGCAGATAATAGGAGTTATGGTATGGTGCTGTGGCTTAATGCTCCAGACTGCAAAGTTGTTTGAACTGTAAGGTTGGCAGTTCAAGCTCACCAGCTGCTTCTCAGAAACCCTATACAGGGTCACTATGGGTGGGAACCGACTCAACAGCATTTAACAACAACAACATATGCAGATGATACAACCTTGATTATTGAAAATGAATAAAACTTAAAATACTGCTGAAGTTCTAACATTGCATCTCAATGTAAAGAAAATTTTCTCAAATGGACCAATAAATAACATCATTATAAATAGAGAAACGGTTGAAGTTTTTAAGGACTTCATTCTGTTTATGTCCAAAGCCAGCACTCATGAAAGCAGCATTCAAGAAATCAAATAACATCTTACATTGGGCAAACTATTGCCCAAGATCTCTTTAAAGTGTTCAAATGCAAAGATATAAATTTGAGGACTAATGTGTACTTGATCTAAGCCATGGTATTTTCAATAGCTTCATTTGCATGTGAAAGTTGGGCAACAAATAAGTAAAACTACAGGACTAATGCATGTGAGTTTTGGTTTTGGAATGCACCATGATAGTGCCATGGACTACCAGAAGAACAAACAAATCTGTCTTGGAAAAACACAACCAGAAAGCTCCTTAGAAGCCAGTTTGTCTCTCAAACTTCGGACTTATTATTAGAAGGGAACAGTTCATCATGTTCAGTAAAATGTAGGAACAGTGAAAAGGAAGAAGGTGCCCAACGAGATGTATTGTCACAGGGCAGCAGCAATGGGCTCAAAGAATAACAACAGTTCAAAGATGGTGTAAGACAGTAGAGTTTTATTTCATTGTGCATAGGGTCATAATGATTCAGAATCAAACTGGTGGCACGTAACAACAACAATAGCAATCATAGTTATCATAGTTTGATTACTATTTCCTTCCTGGAGCTTGCACTCAAGTTGTTATCCTTAAAAAAAAAAAAAAAAAA
>NW_006408720.1:1573285-1587507 GCF_000296735.1 Chrysochloris asiatica | reverse complement strand
GCATTAAGTACGTATCTTGGAGTCCTGGTGTGGCACTATGGGTTAAATGCACTGCACTGATTACCTCTGGTTGTGCTAACAAAATCTTGTCCTCGGAATGCAAGTCTGAAACATAGTTCGTGGACTGCTTGAATAATTCTCAAAGCTGGTGCCTCTGGAAAAGAAACTTGTACCCTTCCCTAAACATTAACATTGAGTATTTGTATTAATGGTGGGTTGAATGTTGCTATTATGCTGAAAATTATACAACTGGTATTTAAAATACCATCAGTGTTATCCATATGGACTGGTTTCAGTGAAACTTTCAGATTAGAACAGACTTGGAAGAAAGGCCTGGTAATGTACTTTCAAACACTTAGTTAATGAAAACTTATGGATCTAAACAGAACACATGCTAGTGTGTTTGCTTTGGATATATCATCTGGAGAGATAAATGACTGGAGGAGGACAACATGTTTGGGGAAGTATAAGGCCAATGACGGCAAAGAAGCCACCCTTTAAGCTTGTTTGCCACAGTAGCCTCAATAATGGGCTCAAATATGTTAACAATCATGTTGATGACACAGGATCCTGCATCATTTCATTTTTTACACATAATGTTGTCATCAGAAAGAAATGATTCAACAGCAGCTATGTATCTATCTATCTATCTATTGATTGATCTATCTATCTATCATCCAGCCATCTATCCCTAAAATGAATTTTGTTGTTATTTCCATTCGAGTTGGTTCTGACTCATTGCAACTCTGCACAGGGTTTCTAAGAGTGGCTGGTGGGTTTGAATTGCTGACCTTTTGGTCACCAGTCCATTGCTTAACCCACAGTTCCATACGAGGGCTATAAACTGGATGTCATACATTATTATATTTTTTTCTATTAACAGTTACTAACCAGATTGATTAAATAGTCATGTTATGTTAAAGTGTATATCATGAAGTTTGGAGTTAGAAATTATTTTTAAAAATCTTAATCTGTTAATTTTGTCAGCATCTCAGTCTTCTGAATTATAATTATTGATGTTGTTGGTAAGTGATGTTGAGTCAGTTCCGACTCACAGAAACCCTGTTTAGGATTTCCAAGGAGTGGATGGTGAGTCTGAACCACCAACCTTACAGTCCAGAACCACACAATGAGAGCAGTAGTATTCATATCATCTGTTTTTTTCCTGAATGTGTTTTAAAAATATATGAACTAAAACCTAGCTGTAAACTAACAGATTAGTATACTCAAATGTCTCTAAATTTCTAGGGAACAAAAAACAATTTAATTCACATTTAATTTGAAAATTCTTAAATATGAAATTAGATTATCTACCCAACGTGCCACAACATACGTAACGTTGGGTAAGGTTGTTATTGTTAAGTGTCGTTGAGTAGATTCGGACCCATAGAGGCTCTGTATAAGGTTTCCAAGGAGTGGCTGGTGAGCTTGAACCACTGTCCTTGTCCAAACTGACTTTTCAGTCCAGTGCATTAACCCACAGCACCAAACCAGGATTTCTGGGTAACCTTAAGATTAGGAAAAATAATACGGCCATTTCAAGACCTATGCTTCTCATTATTCAACCAACAGGAAATGTGCATTTGTGAAAACAGATATTTACATTCTTTTAGAGAATCAGTACTTGGATGCATAGAAATCATTGCACTAAACAGATTCTTAGTACTTTCCAACACACACTGTGCACTGTTTAACTTAGCAATCTTCATTCAAACAAGAGTCAATAGCCTCAAAATTTGTTTGAAACATAGTCTTAAAGAGGGACTTTGTAAAGGTTCCTTGATAAGGTGGGAGTTTCCTTTCTTTTTCTTATAGTTAACCTATTTTTTCTACTTAATAATGTCCACTGACTCCTCTTATAACACATTACAGAGCTTTTGCTTTTGAAAGAAACATGGCTATTCATTTATGCATATTTATTGTAAAGTATGTGAAGGTGTGTAAAGATGGAAATCAATATCAACATCTGGATAAAGATGTTGGCTATATTTACTTAAGTCAAAATAAGTTCACCTTTATTTCTAACCTGCACTAATTTTTTTTTTTTTTCAAAAGTCATATAAATCATCCAGCTTTGTCTGGTTCATTGCTATTAGAAATCAACAAGAGATTTCTGGTATGAACATAAAGCCAAAAAAAGTAGAGGAGAAAATCAAGCAGTATTATATCTTCATTTATATGATTTTTAGATACTGATAATTTCATATACCAAAGAAAATTACAATTCCTGGAAACTTACTCCAAGTATCTATGACCATAAATAATTAATGTATAACTTATTTTTTTATCTTGTTTTTGGCATTTCCATCACTACTTTCAAAACTGATCAGAATCCATCATTCCCCATCCAACTAAATTTAAGGTATAATATATTTTGGTGTTCTAGTAACAATGACTTCTGGTGTGATGCTGTGGATCAACACTGGACTGCGAACCACAAGGTTGACAGTTCAAACCCACCAACTGCTCCTCAGAAACCCTATTCAGGGTCACTATAAATTAGAGCTGACTTCAGAAACTTAGCAATAACAACAATAATCATGCTAACAAGTCAGAAGAAAGAGATCTACATATTAAATATAATGTTTCAATTAATAATTAGCTCATAAAATCTCTCACTTTACAAACATGCTTCACTTTGAAAAGATACAAAAATACTCTATATTTTTGTATCCCAGGACAATTATTAAAGTAAAAGCATACCCTATACTAAATTAGCCAGAAAATCAGAAGTTTTCTACCAATTATAACCACAGTAAGATAACTTGTTGCTCTCCAACGATATTTCCAATTCAAGTACAGTAGAAAAAGGGTGTGAATGTTCTTTCTCATCTAAGAAACATTTGATTTTATTACTGTCTTCCTCTCAGGCCCTCCTTGACCCTCCACTTTCATTTATCTTGCAAGTTTATTTTATTCTGTCCTCCCTCCCCAGCATCTATTCTTGAGAAAAAGATTAATATGCAGATCTGGAGGTAGCAAGGAATTCATCTTCGAGGACACTAATGAGACCAGAAGACTAGACAATGGCTAGATTAAAGGACAAAAGGATTACAGTTTCTGGTATTCTATCTCAAGCTGCCTAGTCAGAGAATATGAAAGAAATTTCTAATATTTTCCAATCAATATTCCTGACACTGCTCAATCCCTTTCTTTAAAACTTTTGAAATACGTTCATATCAGATCTTTCAAGCAATTTAACACAGAACTGCAATGACTAAAGTTCCCTCAAAATAAAGCCTGATTGTAATAAGTTCAATATTATATTTCTCTAGTCCATATAAATTTCCAATAATACTGTTTGCATGCAGAAAAAAATACAAATGAAATTTCTCACACAAAGGAAATGCACATACATGCACTGTGAATGAACATGGACAAAGTAATAGATCCTGTGCAATAGTGAAATGTCACCTTAATTCGTATTAATATTTAGTGACAGAGCTTTCACATCTCTGGCTTCTCTGTTGCTTAGATAAGAAAATTATTTTAAAAGCATTGTAGCTTAATAGTCAGTGAGAAAAATTAACAAACGTCAACTACTTCACTGTCTGAAATGAACTACATACCCCAATGTACACAGATAATTCAGGACAGCTGGATTTTACCCAAAGAGTTATAAAAGTCGAGTGTCTTTATAGAATGCTTAGAAAAAGAGCCGGCGATTTTATCTGTCAAGTATCAAGTGACTTTGTGAATTGGGCTCCTTTATTCACTAACTATATAGAGGTTAAAATTAATATGCTACTGTTAGTTACAAATGATTCTCTTCCAATCTACTATTCCACACTGACTTCTAGAATAAAGTTTCTCTTCAGCCTCAGCCATATCCTGTTGTGCAAAAGGCAGTACTGGCTACAGTGGCTTAGCTAGTCCTATTTTATCAAATCAAACCTCCTCTTACCTCGACTTCCTTGTTCTTCGCTTTGTTTCTGCCCATTGAACTTCTCCCATTGCTGGCAGTCTCCTGTACTGGGATTACAGAACTCTGGTGGAGGGGCATACTGACAGGGCTGCAGGTTGCCAGTCCCTGATTGGATGCCTTATCTCTTCACTCGCCCTGAGTAGCACACCTGCACAGTTGTTCATATCCTTGCTTTGCCAAGCTCAGTTCTAAACAAAAAGGGGAAAAATAGTGTTTGAGCCACTGTGTAGCAGAAGCCAGCGTCTTCTGGCCAAAATGTCAAACACAATGAAAGGGACTTTAAAGGAAATGCAAAAGCAAATAATCCAGAGCATTGCATTCTCAAAAGGACGATTTACTGCAAGTCATAACTGCACTGCTTTGTCACTGGAGCACCCCCTCGCCTCAAGAGCATTGTGGGAGACAATTCAATTTCTATGGTACCTAATAACTGTCATGGAAACCAAGGAAACCTAGGTCTCACAGGCCCTTATTAGCAACTGCTTCCTTTAATGGCACAGACTCCCACATTTGCAACGACTGCCACTTCTGCTTTTGTTTTTCTCCGATTCCCCAGGAGTCCACTAAGCACCCAGACACACTGCATCCTGCTGACTAGGTAAATAAGCAGAAGGCTGAAAAGCTTAGTGTCCTATTTGGAACCAAATCTGTTCCTTGAAAAGCAATGCTAGATGCTAGATGGCTGTGTACTTCATACACCTACAATAATCTGCTTAGGTCAAAAGGTTTGACTTGAAGTGAAGAGCATCAAATGAAGTGTTAAAAAATAAAGAGAGAGAAAAGGGAGACTGGGAGTAATTGCAGTCTTTGGCTGGTGATAGAAGAGAGTTAACTTTTCACTATACCTTCATTAGTGAGACATCAGCAACAGGAGTCATTCAGAGGTATAGAGTACCATACAACTCCATTCATCTTTATATCAATTCCCCTTCTCCCAGAAATGTATCTACTAGCATCAATAGTAGAAAACATCAAGAGTATCGGTCTCCTTGCTTTAGTTAGTTTGCTTGCTTTCCAGGAAATTGACACTGTTAAAGATTCTACAGTTACACAACTGTAGAAAATAAATAGCTGACAATATGATTTACCTTTTAAATTAAAAATAATAATAGTAAGAAAACTTAAAAATGGTGAAATAGCCCCATGGGGTGAATTCTTAAAACTATATCAATAGTGTTTTTAAAAATTATTCTTCCCCTGTGATCATTTTATCTTAGAGAATTTGTTATTCAATAAATAAAATATTTTTTTTTTTCTCTCATTTTAGATACATGCACGTATCTTTTCTGGAAATTGTGACTAGATTAGATACCCCACTATTTTTGTGACCCCTCCCCAAAGAAGCAAAATTTAGATCTTCTTTTATTTTAGAATCCTCAGGAACCCTTTACAAATATATCTCTAACCATACAGGAGATCTTTGAAATAATTTCTAATTGCATTTCATACTAATTCTAATTAGCTTTGTGTTTCTCGACAATTATGTCAGCTCTATAAGGCATTTTGAATCGACTCGACGGCACTTAACAACAACAATAAGGCATTTTAATTTGTTTATATTCAGGATAGAGATAAGAAAAGGAGATACTCTTATTGGCAAGCAAGCCAAAAATAATCAATAAAATTTCAATTTAATTATTAGCCACAATAAAAACTTCAATGTGTACTTTCAAGTTTGGACTATGTTCCTTTTAATATATATCAGTCATCTTTACATGAATTCTAGAAATTTTCACTTCAATGTTCCATAAAGCTCATCTGGAGAGACACCTGAGATTTCAATGTTCCATAAAGCTCATCTGGAGTCTCAAGTATCTACAAGGCACAGATACCTGAGACTCATTTTACTAGAGAATCCAGTTCAGTAAGGCTGTGGTGGGATTCAAGGTGGGCATTTGTTTGTTTGTAAATCACACAGGTCATGCTGATATAAACTGAATTGGAGAACCACATTAATATACAAATAACTTTATTATAATTTGAATAAGGATACATTTCTTGTTTTAGGATGTTGTTGTTAAGTGACATCAAGTTGACTCCAATAAGGTTTTTGAGAATTGACTAGTGGTTTTGATCCAGCAATCTTGTGGTTAGTTAAACTAAAAAGCAAGATTAGATGGTGTACACCAGGACTCGAATATATATGTATTTTTTATTCTCTTTTTAAAAATAAAGTAAAGAAGCCCTCAACCTGGCAATTATTCCCCATCACTCTTAGTTTATAAAGCCTGTGTTTGTGAAATATAGAAGCTCCCCACCCCCAATGGAAAACAGTTGCCCACATTAAGCTCCTTCTTCCTTTGCAATTCAGTCTTTCTTAAATGATCCCATGAACGCCGTCTTCTCCTCCACCATGGCCAAACTTGGAGGTGGTGTCGATGAACTTGAGGTCAATCTTCTCCAGTGCCTGGTGTTTGGTCTTGTGCAGAGTGAGCACTTGCTTCTTGGTCCCCACCACACAGCCTTTCAGCATGACAAAGTCGTTGTGGTCACTTCACCATAGTGGACAAAACCACCCAGAGGGTTGATGCTCTTGTCAGACAGATCGTAATCAGTGGAGGCATTATTTTTGATCAGTTTGCCATCCTTGATAAGGTAGCCCTGGCCAATCTTGTAGATCTTCTTGTTGATCTCAGTGCCCAGCACGCGCCACAGAAAAGGCCATGTGAGCAGGGTGCCAGGCCCCAATCCAGTCAACTTTGCTCAGGCCTCTTTCAAAAATGTCATTCCAAAATTAAACTGGTAATACTTAATAGCATAATGGTCACAACAGTTACCTGTAAGTTTGAAGTGGGTATTCTTTCTTTAAAAAGTGCCTAATCTCTCTAATTGGTGGTGGTTATATGCCTTTGAGTTCTTTCTGACTCATAATGATTCTGTATAGGGTTTCCGGGGCTGTAAATCTTTATTGGAACAGAAACCTCTGTCTTTCTCCTGAGAAGCAGCTGCTAGATTTGAATGACTGACTTTGTGCTTTACAGTCCATTTCGTTATCCACTACTTTACCACAGATCCTTAATATCTCTAACTTGTTATTACTGTTAAGTGCCACCAAGTCACCTTTGACTCATAGTGACCCTGTACAGGGTTTCAGAGAAGCAGATGATGGGTTTGAACTACTGACCTTGTGGTTCACCTAAGATTGCCTTAATTAGGAAAGGCAGGGAATATAAATTGGTAAATCTAATGCTTTGTGGAAAATACCAAAATATAAATTATGAACCTGTTTTAAAAACGTAATGTTGTCAGTGTTTATATTCATAAAAGTTACTGGAAAGTAGATTTTCAGCTTGAATTAGCTAAGTGGCTGTCTTAATCCTTTACCTCTTTATGCCTGCAAGGTTATACTTTGTTTACTGTCAGATTTTCAAAAATCAGATTTGAATTTCTAGTTAATTTGACTTATGTGCTTGATTCACTTCAATTAGTTTTCTTTTCCCCTAAAATTTAGAATATACATTTCAAGAAAAAAGATACTTATTTCTTATACTGTTTGATAGAAGAGGTTTATTCAGTCTTTTCAAGTAAAATTTCTAAAAAGAATTTAAAATTTAATTAACTGTGATATTTAATATAAGTATTGTACTCAGTAATTATACAAATTAAGCTTAAATTTTCTAAAATCTGTATTATAAAGAACTACATTTGTAATGCTTTCTGTGTTTTAATATTGGATTGTGTTGCAACATGGGAAGACAGATCAGCTAATGTCTATGAATGGCCTTTATTTAACACCTTATCACACAGCTCCCAAAGTGCTCTGCCAACCAGAAGCATATACTGTCTCTGGGGTGACCCATTATGCAACAAGCTAAGAAAACAGTTGTGGAATGCATTTTTCCTATGGGAGTAAATTTCTATCTTCTGCACTAATTAAACCCAACAGAATAAACAAAAGCAATTCATTCAGGAACTGAGCATGAATAGCTTGAGAATTATATTACCAGAGAAGAGCCATGGATTCAGAAATCAATGATCTCATTTGCATCTATATGCACAATCATAATTCATGATGTAGATTTCCAAACTTTCGATTTTGTAGTAACTATTAAATATAATAAAGGCTAAAACCATCCTAGAAAATTCATCTCTACATGAATACTATTCTATACATACTTCTGATTTGCATTTACTTTGTTTTCAAGTTTTGACTGCTAACTCTTTGTCTGTAAGAACATTATCTCAGTACTACCTTTGACCCCAAAAACTAGCATTTGACCTTTATAATTCTAGTACTAGGTCCTTGGTTTCCCTCAATAGATTCTGATTTGATCTTGCCCTTTGATCTCAGTGACTTAAATAGTCTCAATTTGAAAGGAAAATGAAACAAATTATGTGTTTACTTTTTTTTTTTTTACTATAAAGCTTACTTCAATCTTGGCCAGTTTTATGACAAAAGAAAAAAAAAGTATGCTTGTTAAGGGGTTCATTTTAGTTCTAATTTAGCAAGAAAGGAAACAGTTTTAGACACAGACTTGTTGTTAGTTGCCAACCAGTTGATCCTTTCCAAAGTAGATCATCAGGTCTATCTCACTGACTTTGTGGCTAGCAGTCCAGTCCATACCCTACAGCAGCACATCAGAATTCCATAATGAGACTAAGAGAAGAATAGTTTACATCTGGGTGGGTTTGAATCACCAACCTTTTAGCTAGCAATAAAGTATTGAATCTGAGCCATCCATGGATCCTAGGAAAAGAGTTATTGTTGTTGTTAGGTGCCATAGTGACCTTATGCACAGCAGAACAAACCACTGCCGGATCCTGGGTCAACCTCACTACTGTTGCCACACTTGAGTCCATCGATGCTGCCACTTGGCCAGTCCAAGTGTTGTTGTTGCTGTTGTTGTCAGGTGCCATCCAGTCAGAACCGACTCATAGCGACCCCATGCACAGCAGAATGAAACAATGTCCGATCCTGGGTCAACCTCACTACTGCTGCCACACTCGATGCCATCAATGATGCCACCTGGCTGATCCATCTCGTTGGGGGTCTTCCTCTTTTTCTCTGACCCTCCATCTTACCCAGCATGACATTCTTTTCCAGCGATTGTTCCCTCCTGACAATATGTCCAAAGTATGAGAAACGAAACTTAGCCATCCTGGCCTCCAAGAAGCACTCTGGCTGAACTTCTTCCAAAACGTATCTATTGGTTCTTTTGGCAGTCCATGGCACTTTTAGTATTCTCCTCCAACACCATAATCCAAGTGTAGGAATCAAGAAAACATCTACTAATACAATATGTGGAAAAATAATAACTCCATTCAACAAATATTTTTTTGACCATCTTCTCTTTTTCTGAATCATACTAGGAATTAAGGGATAAGAGGTAGGGTAGGAAATTGTTGCTGGTATTAGGTGCCATTGAGTCAGTTCTGACACATAACAACCCTATGTACAACAGATTGAAGCAGTACCCTGTCCTGAAACACCCTCACAATTGTTACACTGTGTCAATTGTGTTGATGCCATTGTGTTAATCCATCTTGATTGAGGTTCTTCCCCTTTGTCATTGACCATCCATTTATTGAGCAAGCAGATATCCTCTCTGAGAACTAATCCTTCCTGGTAACATGTGCCAAGTATGAGTGATGAAGTCTCATCATCCTCACTTCTAAGGAGTATTCTAACTGTACTTCATCAAAGACAGATTTGTTTATTCTTCTGGCAGTCCACAATACTTTCAGTATTCTTTTCCAACACTATAAATCACAATCAAAGTTTTCAAAACCAAAGAAAAGGCAAGAATCCTGAGAATAGCTGAGGGAAAAACAAATAGGTATAACTAATACTACTAAGCTCTGATTTCTCAACAGAAACTAGACAGGCAAGAAGACAATGGAATGACATATGTAAAACTTGGAAAGAAAAAAAAAATTCAATAATCATATATCCAGCAGAAATATTCATGAAATAAGATTTAAAAATTAGGTCATTTTCAGACAAACAGAAAATGAAAGAATTTTAAAAACTACAGACCTTATAAAAAATACTAATGGAAGTTCTTTGGACAGATAACTAACAATAGTAGACAAAACTTGAGACAAATATACATGAGTCTATATCCTAGACTCAACCCAGCTATACAAGTATGAAAAGTAAAACAGACCACCTATAATACTGAAAATAGAAAACCTGATACAGTTGCAAAAATAGCAACAACAACAAAAGACAAAGTAAAAAGAGGGAATAATATAGCTAAAGAACTTCCAAATGAAGAACAAATCAAATAGATTTCAAGAAAATAAATAATTAACCCCCAAACTTGACCAAGTTCTTTCCTAGCTCTAATTGAACCTTTTCCCTTAACACTAACACTAGTCATAACCAGAACCATAGCAGTAAACGCAGTCCTAGACAGAGCCATACCCTCAATCCTAACCATCTCTCTTTACTGCTACAACGCCCCCCAAAACGTGGCATGTAAGAAGAAATGTTTAAAAATCTAAGTAAAACAAGCAGAAAACAATAATCAACTTTGTTGATATGTTGTTGTTGCTAAATATTATCAAGTCAGTTTGACTCAGATTGACCAGGTACAGTATTTCTGAAGCTGTAAATATTTGTTGGAGCAGAAAGCCTCATCTTTTTTCTAATGGAGCGGCTGGTGGTCTTAACCTGCTGACTTTGTGGTTTGAAGTCCCGTGCTGAACCTACAGAGTCACTGTATGTATACCCTTTTGGATATAGTGCATGATTAAAGATCAAACTTTGCATTCCTTTTTACTTAACAAGACAGAGTTTAAAATCTCATTTAAAAATAAGATTTATTTTGGCAAATATAAGTCAACTCAGCTTTGTTTTCTGCAGAAGGGTACAATTTAACATTTGTTAATATCCTCTATAGGTTTCAAAATATTTGATATAGCTAACTAAACAAAGAGCTAACAGGATAGAAAAAAAAAAAAAATCACATAGGGCAAAGTCAAAAAGTTATTGCTACTAAGGTTCCAGTTAATGCATACATGGGTTTATCCAAACTAAACATGTGTAAACATTTCTCTTGAATCAGTGAATGAATGCAGAATTTTATCAGTAATATAATATACTTCTTTTAGTCTAATTATGGAATTCTGATGTGCTGCTGTAGGATATTAACTGGACTGCTATCCACAAGGTCAGTGGTTCAAATCTACAAGTCGCTCCTTGAAAACTCTATAAAAGGTGGCTATGAGTTGGAACTGATTCAATGACCCTTAACAACAGTCTGATTGTTGTTGTTAAGTGCCATCAAGTCGATTCCAACCCATAGAGACCCTGTATAAGGTTTCTAAGGAGCAGCTGATGAGCTTGAACCACCGACCTTGTAGTTCAAACAACTTTGCAGTCTGATGCATTATCCCACAGCGCCACACAGTTTGATGAGAATGCCTTAAAAAAAAAAAAAAAAAAAAAGTCCAATCAAAACAGTGGTTTACATCTATTGGAAAAGTTAAATTCAAGGCAAAGAGATCGGCTCAGAAAGCTACAGCTATAGTGACTTAATAACAACAACATCCCGATAATCTATCACCTCAGCCTTTAAGGGTAGCAAGTGCTTCCCATGAGGATTAAATTTGGAAACGAAAGCCCATCCATCCAATAACCTTGATATTGCTCCTCTGACTTCTCTTTGTTTCTCAAACTCAAAAAGCATTTATAAGGAACACAACTTCAGGCCCTCCAAGACTCTTGGCTGGCAGTGTAGGATCAGTACTGGATGGACAACCATAAGGCGAGCAGTTTAAACCCACCAGCTGGCTCCTCACAAACATGCAGGGTAGCTATGAGTAGGAGCTAACTTGATAGCACTTAACAACTACAGGATGACAAGGGTGATGTTTTGATGGAGTGTAAATTGAAGAGCCACCACTCATCTGTCAGTTTGTCACACTGTGGTGGTCTGCACGTTGCTGTGATGCTAGAAGCTATTCCAACATTATTTTGAATACTGTCAGGAACAGTTATGGTGAACTGGTTTCAGCTGAGCATTCAGACTAAGACTTGAAGAAGAGAGGCAGATTTCCAAATTCCTAGCCACTGACAACCTTATAAATAACAGTAATAACAGTGAAACACTGTCCGATAGCATCATCAGAATAAAGAAACAGGATAAATTACAGGAAAGTTATACCAAGCAGTGTTTTGTGGTTTTGTTTTATAAGGAAGAAATGCAAGGTACACTGAAGGTATTGGCAAAGAGCAAGGCACTGGGAATAGATGGAACACAAATTGAAAAATTTCAATAAACTGATGTAGCACTGGAGGCACTCATTCATCTATGCCAAGAAATTTTGAAGACAGCTACCTGGCAAACTGATTAGAAAAGATCCATATTTTTACCCATTTCAAAGAAAGGTGATCCAATGGAATGCAGAGAAACATTGAACAATATCGCTAATATTGTTGTTGTTGTTAAGTGTTATTGAGTCGATTCAGACCCATAGCAACTCTGTATAGGGTTTCCAAGGAGCAGCTGGTGAGCTTGAACCACCAACCTTATAGTTCAAATAATTTTGCAGTCTGACACATTAGCTCACAGTGCCACACCAAGATGTGATATATATATGTGTGTGTGTGTGTGTGTGTGTGTGTGTGTGTGTGTGTGTGTGTGTGTGTGTATGTATGTATGTGGTTACGAATCGGGCTGTGAACCTCAAGGTCATCAGTTCTAAATGAAAGATGATGCTTTCTGTTCCCATAAACATTTTCAGCCTCAGAGACACTATGCAGGGGCGCTATGAGTTGGAACCGACTCCACGGCACATAACAACAACAACAACATAAAACAAGGGATACCGTTGTTGATATCAGATGGATCTTGGCTAAAAGTGGAGAATTCCAGAAAGATGTTTACCTGTGCTTTATTGACAGTGAAAAGGCTTTCAACTAGTTGGATCTGGACAAGCTATTGACAACATTATGTAAAATGAGTATTCTGAAACACTTAATTGTACTCAAAAGGAACCTGTACAAAAGGTCATTGTTCAAATAGAACAAGGCTGAATGACTTGAAATCAGGAAAGTTGTGTGACAGGGTTGTATTCTTTTACCATACTTATTCAATCTGTATTCTTGGAAAATAGAGAAACCAGATTATATGAACAAGAATATGGCATAAGGATTGAAGGAACATTCATAAGCAACCTATGATATGCAGATGATACAACCTTGCTTGCTGAAAGCAAACAATTACCGATGAAGATTGAAGAACACAGCCTTCAATCTGGATTGCATCTCATTGTAAAGAAAACAAAAATCCTCACCACTGGATCAATAAATAACATCAGGATAAATGGAGAAACAGTTGAAGTTGTCAAAAACTCAATCTGTTTGAATCCACTGACAACACTCATGGAAGCAGCAGTCAAGAAATCAAACAATGTATTGCATTAGGCAATTCTGCTACACAAGACTTCTTTAATGTGTTGAAGAGCAAAGATGTCATTTTGAAGACTAAAGTGCACCTGACACAAACCATGGTATTTTCAATGACCTCATATGCACATGAAATTTGGACAATGAATAAGGAAGAGTTTAGAAGAATTGTTGCATCGAAGTTATGGTGTTAGAGAAGAATTTTAAAGGCACTACAGACTGCCAGAAGAACAAACAGATCTGTGTTGGAAGAAGTACAACCAGAATGCTCCTTAGAAGCAAAAATGACCAGACTTCATGTCTCATACTCTGGACATATTATCAGGAGAAACCAGTTGTGGAGAAGGACATCATGCTTTGTAAAGTGGGGCGGGGAGTCAGTGATAAAGAGGGAGACCCCCAACTAGATGGATAGGCACAGTGACAGTAGCCTTGGCTTCAAACATAGCAACAATTGAAAGGTTGGTATAGAAATGGGCAGAGTTTAGTTCGGTTGTAAATAGATTCTCTATGGGTCAGAAGCAACTCAATGGCACCTAACAACAACAAAATTGAAAAGGGCAGAATTCTTTGGGAAGGATTAGAGAAATGTTGCCTTCAGAAATGAACACTCAGATGGAGAATAAGTTATAAAGCAATAGCTTCACAGTTTGCTATATTTGTTTAATAAAGATTTCTATGAATTTGTAGCAGTGCTCTTTGATTTGCCTTTGTATTTATTTTTCATTAATCCTCACAAAATGGAAAAGAGAGTTTTACAAAATGGACAGGAATCTATAAAGAAAGTGGTATCAAGGTAGATGTCCAACTCTCTTGTTGTTTCTAAACCTTTCCACTCTCATTTTTTTTTTTTTAAGTGTTATTGTGAATTATGTGACAGTTTACATGGGAGAACATTAGTTTTACATTCATCTTATCATATATTGTTTCATTGCCATGGTT
>NW_006408720.1:1571986-1572439 GCF_000296735.1 Chrysochloris asiatica | reverse complement strand
TTTCCACCTGGGTTCACAGGAGTCTATTGACCATTGTAGGGCTTAACTCGCAGCCTTATAGCTGTTTTTCC
Organism: Chrysochloris asiatica; assembly: GCF_000296735.1. Classification (NCBI taxonomy): domain Eukaryota; kingdom Metazoa; phylum Chordata; class Mammalia; order Afrosoricida; family Chrysochloridae; genus Chrysochloris; species Chrysochloris asiatica. The sequence goes on along the minus strand of NW_006408720.1, from coordinate 1,572,368 downwards.
CTCACTTCCCCTTGTCAGTGGCAAACATGGTCACCCATTAGAGCATGTATTCCCATTGAGTCTTAGTTTTGGAAGGGGGGTTTACTCTGATGTCTCCTAGGCAGACAACTTGCTTGTTCTTGCAGTCATTGGTCGGTCTGCCTCTATTGTTTTGTGTTTTTCCTGTCAGTCTTTCTTTCAAGAGGTATCTTCTGTTCTTCTGGCTGCTCCAGGCTGGTCTGCCCATCCTCTCAGGGGGAAATTTCCTACCTCTGAAGATTCTGGATGCTATTCAGGATTCTACCTATAGTCTTATGTAATGCAGAGGCTCCACAGATAGCCTCCTTCCCTGGGCACATTGTAGCCCCATTTTATGTATTCCAATCAGTTATAGGCAGAAGAC
>NW_006408720.1:1568734-1570006 GCF_000296735.1 Chrysochloris asiatica | reverse complement strand
CTCCGTGGGAGAAAAATGAGGCTTTCTGCTCCGGTAAAGATTTACAGCCTCGGAAACCCTGTACAGGGTCGCTATGGGCCGGAATCGACTTGACGGCACTTAACAACAACAACAATTTATAAGTAAACAAAGACAAAACAAAACAAAAGCAGCCCAATAACCTCAAGTCAATTCTCTTTCATAGCAATTCCATAAGGCAGAGTAGAAATGTCCTATAGGGTTTTCAAAGTTATACATCTTTACAAAAGCAAACTTTAGAGTTGTAGGATAAGCGCTGGGCTATTAGCCACAGGTCTTCAGTTCAAACAAACCAAGTGCTTTTGGAAACCCTATGCAGGGTCGCTATGATTTGGAATTTACTTGACAGAGCACAACAATAGCAACAACAGTTTAAATGTAAACCTGGATTTTGAGAAATATGCATCTGCCCCAATACTTGCTTTGTTTTTGTTGTTGTTAAGAGCTGTTAAGTTGGTTCTAACTCATAGTGACCTGTTATAGGCTTCTAAGGAGCAGCCAGTGGGTTTGAATCACCAACTTTGTGGTTAGCAGTTCTGTTACACTGGACTAGTATTTATTTGGAATAAGTGAAAATAGAACCAAGTAATTTTATATATGGAAAATAAAACAGAAAACACACTATCATTTTACAGATCACCAAATTAAATTCCAGGAGGCAGACTGTTTTTACTTAAGTGAAGACTTTTGATGGAATTGTCAGTATGGTCTCACAGAGAACTCTGCTCTCTCATGATGCTCTTGCACAATCTTAAAAGGATCAAGCTTGTAATTGTTTTAAAGTAAAAATTAGATATTTGCATATAAAGTATGCATTTATTTATGTACAATATACATTTATTTTTTTTCCCAATTATAGCTCTTCTGAGAGGAACATATTTTATGGTATAATTGTTGAAATACTTTCATCTTATTTTTGAAAACTGTCTTTTACTAACATTTTTTCTGAGAGATCCATTTTCTTGTTAAGAGAAACCATTAAATTTGAACATTCACCTATATATTTTATCCCTGTTTTTACTTGGCTAGCATACAGAGTCCTGGTATGATGCTACTGGATAATGCACTGGGTCACAAGTTCACTTTGAACTGCAAGGTTGGCAGTTCAAATTCAACACCTGCTGCTCAGAAATCATATACAGAGAGAAATATAACATACAAAGGCAAGCAAATCAGATTAAGCTCAGATTTCTCAACAGAAACCATGCAGGCAAGAAAGCAATGGGGAGAGATATATAAAACCCTGAAAGAAAA
>NW_006408720.1:1566282-1567288 GCF_000296735.1 Chrysochloris asiatica | reverse complement strand
TTAGTCCTCAAGCTGACATCTTTACTCTTCAACACTTTAAAAAGGCCTTGTGCAGCTGATTTGACTAATGCAATACATCACGTGATTTCTTGACTGCTGCTTCTGTGAGTGTTGATAGTTTATCCAAGAAGAATGAAGTCCTTGACAACTTCAATCTTTTCTCTAGTGGTAAGAATGTTGTTTATTGGTCCAGTGGTGAGGATTTTTGTTTTCTTTACATTGAGATGTAATCCATACCAAAGGCTATATTCTTTGATCTTCGTCAGTAAGCATTTTAAGTCCTTTTCACTTTCAGCAAGCAAGGTAGTATCATCTTCATATCACAGGTTGTTAATGAGTCTGCCTCCAATCCTGATGCCACATTTTTCTTCATATAATCCAGTTTCTCAGATTATTTGCTAAGCATACAGGTTGGATAAGTATGGTGAAAGAATACAACCCATTAGGTAGACTGGCATAAAAGGCACAGAAATGGATTCAAACACATGGAAAATTGTGAACTTGACGCAGGACCAGAAAACATTTTGTTTACCATCACTAGGTTTCCATGAGTCAGAGCTTATTCTATGACAACTACCAATGACAATAATATGATAAATTATTATTTTTGACAATATGCCAGTACTTCAGATAATGTTATAAGAAATTCTGGATAGCAATTCAGAAAAGAAATCTATAAGCTTCTATATCTTATTTTCATGACAGAATAATCACCATAGTTTGACTCACTATATTTTATGTCATTTAGGCTGAATCATGGTATTTCCAAAACTATCATCCGACTTTAGGAACTTGGTTAAAATGCCCACCCATATAGAAATGCATGTATCCCTATGCACAACATAATGAAAGTGTTTGGTCTCATTCCATCCTCACAATAGTTACTATGTTTGAGCCCACTGTTATAGCCATGGTGTCAGTACATCTTGTATTGATGAGATGCATTTCTGGTCCTAGACTTTAAATATGTTATTTTGGTGTTAGATGCAATCAAGTGGTTCCAACT
>NW_006408720.1:1555982-1565325 GCF_000296735.1 Chrysochloris asiatica | reverse complement strand
GAGAAAGATGAGGCTTTCTACTCCCGTAAAGATTTACAGCCTCGGAAACCCTGTTCAGGGTCGCTATGGGTCGGAACCGACTCGACGGCACTTAACAACAACAACATACCCTATATTTAATACACTTAAAATAAATTAATAGGATTATTCAACTGGGATATTTGCTGATGTTAAGATTTGGATATTGCTGTTGTTATTAAGTGCTGACTCACAGAGACCCTATCCACAACAAAACAAAACATTGACTGGTCCTGCACTATCCTCATAATTATTAATATAATGAACACTTTTCCGCTGCCAATGTGCCAATCCGTCTAGTTGAGGGTATCCCTTTACTTTTGTTGATCTTGCACTTTGCAAAGCATGATGTCCTTCTTCCAAGGACTGTGCTTCCTGATTCCTAAGTATTCTGGCTTTACATCATCCAACACAGACTTGTTTGGCAGTCTATGGTACTGTTAATGTTATCTAATACCATAACTAAATGCATCAGTTCTTTTTCTACAATCTTCCTTATTCATTGTCCAACTTTCACATGCATATGAGGCTATTGAAAATATCATGGTTTGGGTCAGGCGTACCTTGGTGCTCAAACTGAAATATTTGCTCTTCAACTCTTTAAAGAGGTCTTGTGCAGCAGATTTGCCTAATGCAATCATTGGATTACTTGGCTGCTGCTTCCATGAGTGTTGCTAGTGGATCTATTTCTTCATTATCATGATGTTATTTACTGGTCCAGTTGTGAAAATCTTTGTTTCTTTTACATTGATTTGCAATGCATATTGAAGGTTGTGGTCTTTGACCTTCATCATTAAATATTTTAAGTCCTCTTTGCTTCACATCAAGTAAGAAGGTATCATCTGCATATTGCAGGCTGTTAATGCGTCTTCCTCCAATACTGAGACCATGTTCTTCATATAGTCAGATTATTTGCCTAGCATACAGATTGAATAACTATAGTAAAAAAAAAGTACTTCCATGGTGCACCCCTTTCTTGATTATAAACCACTCAATGTCTCCTCGTTTTGTTCAAATAGCTGTATCTTGATCTATTTACAAGTTTCTCCTGAGAAAATTAAGTGTTATGGTAGACCCAATCTTCATAATGTTTTCCATAGTTTTCATAATCTACACAGTTGAAAGTCTTTGCATTGTCAATAAAGCACAGGTAAAAACTTTTTTGGTATTCCCTGCTTTCAGCTAAACTCAGTCTGACATCAGCAATGATATCCCTTGTTCATATACTCATGTGAATTCGTCTTGAAATTGGCAGCTCCCCATCAATGTACTGTTGCAGTCGTTTTTAACTATCTGTAGAAAAAATTTATTTGCATATGATATAAATGGTATTGTTTGATGATTTTTTTCTTTGCAATGAGCACAAATATGGAATTCGTCCAATCAGTTAGCCAGGTAGCTGTCTTCCAAATTTGTTGTCACAGATGAGTGAGTGCCTCAGTGCTGCATCAGTTTTTAAAATTTCAATTTATATTCAGTTAATTCCTAGACACTTTTTCTTTGCCAATACCTTTAGTGTACCTTGGACTTCTTTCTTAGTTACCATTACTACTCGTGAAAATTATTGAACATTGACCATTATTTTCGTACAGGACTCTGTATATTCCTACCATCTTATTTTGATCATTTCTTATCATTCAATATTTTCTTCAGAGAATCCTTCAATATTTCAAGTCAAGGCTAGAACTTTTCTAAAGTTCTTTCAGGTTTTTGGTTTTCTAACTCCAGGTTTTGTACATTTCATTATAATACTTGATTTTGTCTTCTTGAGATATACTTTGAAATTTACTGTTCATTTCTCTTACCTTTTTATTTCTTCCATTTGGTTTAGCATCTCTACACTTGAGAGCAACCATCAGAGTATTTTCAGACATTCGTTTTGGTTTGTGCCTTCTTGTCTTCCTCTTGTCTCATGTTTTTGATGTCACTCCACAATACTTCTAAGGCTTCAGCCATTAGAATCTAATGCGTCAAATCTATTCTGTAGATGATCTCTAAATTCAGATGGGATATATTCACGGTCATATTTTTGCTCTCTTGGATTGTTTTAATTTTCTTCAGTTTCAGCCAAATCTTGCATATGAGCAAGTGATGGTCTAGTCTGTTCCACACTTGGCTCACAGGCCCTGTTTTGACTGATGATATGGAACATTTCAACCATATCTTTCTCAAATGTAGTCAATTTGATTTCTATGTATTCCATCTGGTAAGGTCCATGTGTATTATTGTTGTTGTGTTAGGTGCCATCAAGTCAGTAGTAACTCATAGCAACCTTATGTACAACAGAATGAAACACTGCCCAGACCTGAGCCAACCTCACACTTGTTGCTATGCTTGAGTCCATTGATGCTGCCACTTTGCCAATCCATCTTGCTTGGGGTCTTTCTCTGACCCACCACCTCACCAAACATTATATCCTTCTCCAGCGATTGGTCCCTCCTGACAATATGTCTGAAGTTGTTGTTGTTATGTGCCGTGGAGTCGGTTCCGACTCATAGCGACCCTGTACAGGGTTTCCGAGGCTGTAAATCTTTACAGGAGCAGAACGCCTCATCTTTCTCCCACAGTGCAGCTGGTAGTTTCGAATTACTGACCGTAAGGTTCACAGCCCGATTCGTAACCACTACGCTACCAGAGCTCCTTATGTCTGAAGTAGGAGAGACAAGATTTGGCCATGCTGGCCTTGGAGGAGCACTCTTGCTGCACTTCTTTCAATACAGATCTGTTGGTTCTTTGCTTCTCAGATTATTTGCTCAGCATACAGGTTGAATAAGTATGGTGAAAGAATATAACACTATAGCACACCTTTCTTCATTTTAAATCTTCCAGTGTTTCCCATATTCTGTCTGAACAGCTGCCTCTTGGTCCAGGTACAGATACCTCAGGAGCACAAGTAAGTGTTCCAGAATACTCATACTTTGCAATGCTGTCCATAGCTTACTATGATCCACACGATTGAAAGCCTTTGCATAGTCAATAAAGCACAGGTAAACATCTTTCTGGTATTCTTCGCTGTCAGCTAAGATCCATCATACACCAGCAATAATAACCCTCATTCCACAGCCTATTCTGAATCCAGCTTGAAAGTTCTGAAAGTTCTCTGTGAATCTATGCTTGCAGCCATTTCTGTATTACCTTTAGTAAAACTTTACTTGCATGGGCCATCAAAGATATATTCCGATGATTTTCAGATTTCGTTGGGTCACCTCCCTTTGGAATGGGCACAAATATGGATATCTTCCAATCAGTTGGCCAGATAGTTGTCTTCCAAAGTTCTTGGCATAGATGAATGAGTGCCTCCAGTGCAACCTCACTTTCTTGAAAGATTTAAGTTTTTATTCCATCAATTCCTTGTGCCTTACTCTTTACCAATTCCTTCAATACGCCTTGGACTTCTTTCTTCAGTACCATTGGCTCTTGATCATATGCTACCTCTTGAAATGGTTGAACATCAACAATTTCCTTTTGGTACAGTGACTCTGTGTATCCCTTCCCTCTTATTTTGATGCTTTCTGCATCATTCAATAATTTGCCCAGAGAATCCTTCAATAACAAAACTCAAGGCTTGAATTTTTTTTTCTTCAGTGATCAGCTCTACTTTGATAAGGAGCTCTTCTCCAATTATATTCTGAGTACCTTCTAACCTGAGCGGCTCATCTTCTGGCACTCTATCTGACAATATTATGGTGTCATTCATCATGTTTCAACATTGAATATTTTCGTGCTATCTGAAAGTTTTTCACTGCTTTTCATCAGATTTTCAGTGGCTAAGAAGTGCTAATGTGGTGCTACAGGATAAGCACTCCTATACAGAAACCCTATGCATAGCCGCTATGAGTCAGACACTATTCAAAGGCATTTAACAAAAAAAAACAAAAAAAAAAACTAATCATTCAGAAGGCTGCTTCTAGCCTGTTTTATTCTGGAAGCTCAGCTGAAACCTGTCCACCATAAGAGAACTTCCAGAGGTGCAAGATGGATTCAGAAGAGGCCGTGGAACAAGAGATATCATTACTAATGTCTGGTAGATCTTGGCTGAAAGCAGAGAATATCAGAAAGATGTTTACCTATGCTTTATTGACTACACAAAAGCTTTTGATTATGTGGATCATGCAAGTTATGGTCAACATTGAGAAGTATGAGTATTCCAGAACACTTAATTGTACTTCTGAGGAATCTGTACTGGACCAAGAAGCAGTTGTTCGAACAGAGCATGGAACACTGAATGTTTTAAAATTGGGAAAGGTGTGCGACAAGGCTGTATTCTTTCACCATACTTATTCAACCTGTATGCTGAGCAAATAATACGAGAAGCTGGGTTCTACGAAGAAAAACGTGGCGTCAGGATTGGAGGAAGACTCATTAACAACCTGCGATATGCAGATGATACAATCTTGCTTGCTGAAAGTGAAGAGGACTTGAAACATTTACTGATGAAGATCAAAGAACACAGCCTTGGGTATGGGTTGCATCTCAATGTCAGGAAAACAAAAATCCTCACCACTGGACCAATAAACAACATTCTTATCAATGGAGAAAAGATTGAAGTTGTCAAGGACTTCATTCTTCTTGGATCAACTATCAACACTCGCGGAAGCAGCAGTCAAGAGATCAGACGATGTATTGCACTGGGCAAATCTGCTGCACAGGAACTTTTTAAAGTATTGAAGAGCAGAGATGTCACCTTGAGGACTAAGGTGCGCCTGACCCAGGCCATTGTGTTTTCAATAGCCTCATATGGATGCGAAAGCTGGACAGTGAATAAGGAGGATCATAGAGGAATTGATGCCTTTGAGTTGTGGTGTTGGAGGAGAATATTGAAAGTGCCATGGACTGCCAAAAGAAGCAATGGATCTGTTTTGGAGGAAGTGCAGCCAGAGTGCTCCTTGGAGGCCAAGATGGCTAAACTTCGTCTCTCATACTTTGGACATATTGTCCCAAGAGAACAGTCGCTGGAGAAGGATGTCATGCTGGGTAAGGTGGAGGGTCAGAGAAAAAGAGGAAGACCCCCAATGAGATGGATCAGCCAGGCGGCATCATTGATGGTGTCAAGTGTGGCAGCGGTAGTGAGGTTGGCCCTGGATCGGACATTGTTTCGTTCTGTTGTGCATGGGGTCGCTATGAGTCGGTTCCAACTCGATGGCACCTGACAACAACAACAACAATAAGTGACTTGGCTCCAGTTTTAAAGACCAGTGGTATACCTTCTAGAATCACAGCAACAAACAATTCACAACAGTACAACAAACTGAAAGATGAGTCATGGACTGATTTGGACAGAATTTAAAAAACATCCTTTGTCCCTGTGGAGGTTACACTAAGGAAAAAGGAAATCTTATGTAAAATATTAACTGGTATTTATTCCCATATCACCAATGAATAGATATCTACAGTTGGTTTAAAAATAAAATGTTATTCTGATCTATGATTTCATTATAAAAATTTTTCATAATTCCAAATTTGCTATATTTTCCTTACTAGAAAAACTACCTAAGAAAATCCTTACTATTTCATGTAAAACAACATTCACGTAACACAGAAACAAATGCACCAATCTTTGTTTAGAATTTAAAAATTAGCTGGAGAGTTTTCATCTGTTGTTGATTCATCTGTAATTAACCAAGGTTATTTTTGCTAAAAACAATTAGAATTAACAAATGAATAAGACAAACAGAAAGTGAGGAATATTTAGACCATAAATTAAAATTACCATATATATCCTTTCTCCTATAAAATCATTCAATGTATATGCAAGCATTGTTCAATAGTCTACTTTTCCTTTTTAAAAAGTGGTCAATACATAATTTATTACTTACAGTACTCTGGAACACTCATATTTATTTGCTATTAGTTTGCATAAAAAACCTAGAAAATCATTTAATAATTTCATATGCAGCCTATGCATCCAGCTTTAACACACATTTGGTTAAATAAATATTACATGTAAAGCACATACTAACCCACATGACACATCTAAACATTAAAAAAAAAAAGTTACATTTAGAAATGGAATGAAAATCATAAAATAAGTAATTTTTACAAGTTTTGAGGCAATGTAAATAGTGCAACAAAGGAAGCAGAAATAAAAGGTCATGTTTTCCCTGGCTCTGGGGCTTCCTCTCCAATATAGACAACTATAAAAGGAAAATAAATTGATACTATTGAGTTGATTCCAATTCATGGTAACCTCAAATATTCAGAGTAAAACTGTTTCATAGCATTTTCAAGGCTGTAACCTTTTAGAAGGAGATTGCCAGGTCTCACTTCGGAGGCATTTCAGAGTGAGTTTGAGTCACCAATCCATTAGTTTGTTGTTCAATGTTAAACTATTTATGCCATCCAGAGACTCCTCAAACACAACAAACTCTATAAAACATACTAAGCAACCATTTTCAGACCTTGGACAACCATGATTGGCAACATTGACTCATACCCGAAAAAGGAGCAAAATGCAGGAATTCTTATAATTTTTGTGTTTTCTACCTAAAGGTAATTTCTGGACTGTGCAAAGTAAAAGTACAAGTGGAAAGTCTGCATCTATCTGAATGGAGTAGATAGAGATCAAGGTACAAGCAAATGAAGAAGGTTGGAATTTGAGAAGCAGAGCAGAGAGGATGTATCTATAAAGTAAGAGCTTCTGAAATCTGCATAAGCATCCCCTAGAGTCTTTAGTTGTATACTAATCTGTTTATCAGGTGCTCATCAGGTTAGCCTCCAAAAGACTTGGCAGGAAAAGAGTAATTACCTGAAAGTCATACCTTAAACAAATTCCAAGTTTCATTCATGGCTGGCTGACCATTGTTCAAGTTCTAACATGCAAGAAAAAAGACTCAGCTTAATCATGAAATCATTTCTAGAGATCACAGAAGGGTTTTGCCTTAAAGTCTATTCTAGTCTCCCTACTGTAAGTCTCTTGGGAAGCAAATTGACAAGTAAATGAACTGATTTCCCCAACCTTAAACTCTTCAAGAGAAGATAGCGAAATCCAGATGCTCAGCAACAAAACACTCAGTATTTGAATATCCAATTTAACATTAGACGACATATAGAAAAGCAACACAATTTGATTCTATGCAATATAGAATTTAACCTCGCCAAAAGAATTTGGTCTTTGACCTTACGTCTTAAATGATAGATAACTCTAAACTTCTAGGATTTATGAAGTAACTGAGCTATCTCTTCTCTGCTTTGTGGTCCCAGGAAGTTGAATGCTATAGACTGAATCAACAAGGTTGTTTCATCTTTTGGTCAATGGGAGTCCAAGCAAGGTATAAAGGGTAAGTGGAGAGTGAAGTGGGGCATTTAGTCTTCCAAATCCCTCTCTATTTCATTGAAGTTTTTTGTCAGTATTTGTTTTCTTCTTTAACACTTGTTAAGTGTTCCTTCTTTAAAGTGCTCCGTGTTTCTCCAGATGAATTACATTTCTTCTTCTTTTCCATTCAGGATTTCCACTATAATTACCCATTGGGTGCCTCAACAACCCTTTATGGTTCACTTAGCTCTGCCTTCATGAAATTATTTTAGTAAAATCAGTTTGAGGGCACCATCTGTTTTCTGCAAGAACCCTGCCTGGTATAATAATTGGCATCATAAGTAGAATTCTGGTATTGAGTTGCTCTAATATTTATGAGCAGATGGACAATTTCACTACTGGGGGACATTTCAATGTAAGATAGAGTGGCATCTCAATTACTCAATTTTTATCCCAAATGATATGGAGTGACTTACTGATTGAACACAAAACATTGGAAGGTCAATTGTCTTTGTCACTTACTTGGTACAGCAAAAAGGTTATGGGATGAATGATTATGGGATGAATGATTGTTTATGACTATTCTGGAAGAAGTCACATAAAGATAAATATATGTTTCAAACCAGGAACTCCCAATTAATGTCTGAGGTGGAGATTCATAAAATCTCAAATACAGCCTTAAAAGAATCCCTTTTTTAGTAGAAACAGGGCAGATATGATTGAGGATCAAGGTCAAGATTTAATTGAAGGGGATACAGATTTGCAATATCATTAAAACATGCAACTTTCCAAATCTCTTATGCTAAGATGAAAAACAAAACACAATTTGTTGAGAAAAGTGCTGTCGTGAAACTTAAAGATTTAACTATTGGGCTAAAACAAAGTTAAAATATTTTGAATCCACAAATCTATCTGAAATGGTTTTTTCAGTTGAAACAGTTCCTCCCATCCATCTAAGGAAACCAGTCTTCCTGGAATAAACATGTTCCAGTGAGATCATTTGTGTCCAAACCATACCAAACACACGCCATCGAGTGGATTCAGGATAGAGTAGAGTTGTCCAAAAGGATTGCGTAGGCTATAATCTTCTTTCTCCCATGGAGTTCCTGGTGGCTTCTAACTGATGACCCTTTTGATAGCAGCTGAGAGCTTAACAACTGCACCAACAGAAATCCATATCACTAAGGGCGGAATCTTCTCAGGATTCATCTTCCACACCCTTTGTTGCCTTAATTTTAATAATGAAAGCTAAATCTGAGTGCTGACCATAGAGAAAACACCATTCCAATTATACAGCCAGGAAAGGATAAGATCTTGGCAATTTAAATTATCAAAAGGCAAAGAGGAATATTAGGAAATGTTCTAATACTCTTAGAATTAACTTGTGGGTTAATGTGCTGTACTGCAAAGTCAGTTTAAATGGCAAGGTCAGTGGTTCAAACTCACCAGCTCCTTCTCAGAATCCCTACACAGGGTCAGTATGGGTTAGAACCAACTGGATGGCATGTAACAACAACAACCAATAATAAAGTATTCTCTGAGGATTTAGGGTATTAAATAAAACATTAATGCTTTGTGAAAATAAATCTAAATCAAGTCACCAGTGGGATTTTCCAGACTCAATCAAGTCTTTCTATCAATTCCAGAGCCTTGTTCTTTGTCAGTGCCTTAAGTGCACCTTGAACTTCTTCCTTGGTTATCATTGGTTCCTGATCATATGCTACCTCTTGAAATGATTGAACATCAACCTTTCTTTTGGTACAGTGACTTTGCATATTCCTTCCATTCTCTTTTGATGCTTTCTGCATAATTCAATATTTGCCCATGTTATTGGTGTTTTTGTTAGGTGCCATTGAGTAGGTTCCAACTCATAATGACCCTACACATAATAGAAAGAAATACTGCACCAACCGCATAATCATTGCTACACCTGAGCCATTGCTGCTTCCACTATGATAATCTATCTTGGGGGGTATCTTTTCCCCTGCTACTCCATAACTTAAATGCATCAATTCTTCTATGGTCTTTCCTACTCATTGTCCAACTTCCACGGGCATGAGACGTTATTGAAAA
>NW_006408720.1:1531521-1555084 GCF_000296735.1 Chrysochloris asiatica | reverse complement strand
ATTGATGGTTGATCTGAGCAAAATGAAGTCTTTGACAATTTCAATCTTCTCTCCATTTATACAGATATTGTTTATTGGTTCAGCGGTGAGGAATTTTGTTTTATTTGCATTGATGTGCAACCCATTCCAAAGGCTGTGGACTTTGATCTTCATCAGTAAATATTTTAAGTACTCTTCACTTTCAGCAAGCAAGGTTGTATCATCTGCATATCACAGGTCTTTAATGAGTCTTCTCCAATCCTGATGCCACATTTTTCATTACATAATCAAGCTTCTCAGATTACTTGTTCAACATACAGAGTGAGTAAGTATGATGAAATAATATACCCCTGGTGCACATCTTTCCTAATTTTAAACCATTCAGTGTTCTCTTGTTTTATTCAAACAACTGCCTTTTAGTCTATGTATAAGTTCTTTGTGTGCACATTATTGCAAGTCGAGGCTGGAATTTTTTTCCTCAGTTCCCTCAGTTTGAGAAATGATGAATGTGTTCTTCCCTTTTGGTTTTCCAGCTCCAGATCTTTGAACATTTAATTACAATAATTTGACTTTGTCTTCTCAAGCTGCCGTTCGAAATTTTCTATTCAGCTCTTTTGCCTCTTAATTTCTTCCCTTTGCTTTAGCATCTCTATACTGGAGAACATTGGCAAAAACAAAGCTCCATGAATTGACTAAATAAAAATTGAAATTTTTCAACAAACTGATGTGGCACTGGAAGCACTCACTTATGTTTGTCAAGAAAGTTGCTACCTGGCAAACTGACTGAAGACTTACATGTTTGTGCCCATTACAATAAGAGGTGATCCAAAGGTATATGAAAATCATTGGACACTATCATTAATATTGCATGCAAGTGAAATTTTGCTACAACTATTTTAAAAATGGCTGCAATAGCATACTGGCAGGGAATTGCCAGAGATTCTAGCCAGATTCAGAAGAGGATATCAAACAAGGGATATCATTGTTGATGTCAGATGGATCTTGGCTGGAAGTACAGAATACAAGAAAGATATTTACCTGTGCTTTATTGACTCTGTAAAGGCTTTTGATTGTGTTGATTATGACAATCTATGGACAACTTTGCAGAGAATCAACATTCCAGAACACTTAATTTTGCTGATGAGGAACCATTTCATAGATCAAGAGGCAGTTGTTCTAACAGAGCAAGGGAACATTGAATTGTTTAAAATTTGGAAAAGTATGTACCAGGATTGTATTCTTTCATCCTACTTATTCAACCTATATGCTGAGCAAATAATTTGAGGAGCTGTAATATATGAAGAAGAATATAGTCTCAGTATTGGAGGACAAATCCTTAACAACCTGTGATATGCAGATGATTCCATCTTATTTGATGCAAGAAAAGAGGACTTAAAATACTTATGAAGGTCAAAGACCACAACCTTCGACATGGATTGCAAGTCAATGTAAAGGAAACAAAAATCTTCACAACTGGACCAATATATAGCATCATGATAAGTGAAAAATGATTGAAGTTGTCTATGACTTTGTTTTGCTTGGATCCACTAGCAACACTCATGGAAGCAGCAGTCAAGTAATCAAATGATGTGTATTGCATTAGGCAAATCTGCTGCACAAGACCTCTTTAAAGTGTTCATGTCAGTTTGGGGTCTAAGGGGCCCCAGACACAAGCCATGGTAGTTTCAATAACCTCATATACACATGAAAGTCAGACAATGAATAAAGATGACCATAGAAAAATTCATGCATTTGAGTTATTGTGTTGTAGGCAAACATTAAAAGTACCTTGAACTGCCAAAAGAACAATCAAATCAGGGTTGGAAGAAGTACAGCTAAGATGTTCCTTAGAAGCTAGGATGGTTAGCTTCGTGATATTATCAGGAGTTATCAGTACCTGGAAAAGTACATAGTGCTTGTTAAAATGGAGGGTCAGAGAAAAAGAGGAAGACACCCAATGAGATGGATTGACACAGTCACTGCAGCAACGGACTCAAGAGTCATAATTATTATGAGTTTTTTTTCAGGACTGGGCATTATTTCGTTCTGTTGTGCATAAGGTCACTATGAGTCAGTCCTGATTCTGTGGCACCTAACAACAACAACAAAATCTTATTTTATGGAATCTCTGAGTGGCATAAACACTACTAAGCAAAAGACTAGTAATTTGAACCCACTCACAGTTGGCTAGGGAGAAAGGTGTCTAAAAGGTCACCCATGGATATTGGATGGAGCACAGCTCTCCTTTGAAACACATGTAATCAAATAAAGTCAGATCAACTGGGCAGAAGCTAGCTTGCTTGTTTTGTTAACTTGGTTTTAGACTTAAGCCACTTTACAGATGTGCAGCATATTGAGATAGAGTTGGTTCCTTTTGAAAACTGCGATGTGGCAACAAGTGTACACTGTATATTTCATCCAAGGCTGCTCCAGAAGTTGTACCCATTTATCAGAGAAGTCTTGTTGTTGTTAGGTGCTGTTGAGTTGGTTCCAACTCACAACACACCAGGATGAAACATTGCCCAGTACTAGTCCATCTTCTCAATTCTGCTAACACTGCAAATCCATCTCAATGGGAATCTTCGTAGTTTTCACTGACTGTTCATTTTACCAAGCATGATGTCTTCTCTAGGGACTGGTCCCTTCTGATAACATGTCCATGCAAATAAGAGATACAAAGTCTTTCTAGTCTTACTTCTAATGAAGGAGCCTTAAAAAAAAAAAAAAAAGGAAATACCCAAACCCAAAACACTCAGAGCAGTTGTGGCAATTTGGGTTAAGCACTGGACCAAAAGGTCAGTTCGAATCCCAACCCAACATCGGCAGTTCAAACTCATCAGTTACTCCTCAGAAATACAGGGTCACTATGAGTCAGAACCGTAGCGTTGTCGTTACGAATTGGGCTGTGAACCTTAAGGCCAGCAGTTCAAAACTACCAGCCGCTCTGCGGAAGAAAGATGAGGTGTTTTGCTCCCGTAAAGATTTACAGCCTCGGAAACCCTGCACAGGGTCACTATGGGTCGGAACCGACTCAAAGGCACTTAACAACAACAACAACATGAGTCAGAACCAACACAACTGCACTTAACAATAACAACTGTACAATTTTAGCATTTTATATATCATTTCTTAATTGATAATACCCTTCAAAGATATAGTGGAAATCTGTCTTACTTCAGGAAGAATCAGTACCTAAAGAAGGATATCATGCTTGTTCAAGTGGAGTGTCAGCGAAAAAGAGGAAAACCTCCAATGAGATGAGTTGGCACAGTGGCAGCAGCAATCTTGACAACAATTTTGAGGATGGTTCAGGACTGGGTCGTGTTTTGCTCTGTTGTGCCTAGTTTCGCTATGAGTTGCAACCTACTTGCTATACCTAACAACAAAACAACATGATCTATTTTGTTTATTTTATATAAAATATGAGGTGTACATCAAGGCTTATTTTATTGCTTAAGGACATCCAATTGTTCCAATACTCATTTTGGAAAGAATGTCCTCTTTTTTGGAATCTTAGTGTGGGGCTATAGGATAAGCACTCGACTGCTGAATGTGAGGTTAGTGGTTCAAACTTGTCAGTTGTTCTTCAGAAGCACTATGCAGTGTTGCTATGAGTCGGAATGACTAGATGGCCCTTAACAACAACAATCTTTCTTTCACTTCTTTTTCCTCCCCACCCCAAGGCATCATTAGATCTTCAAAAGGAGAGGTGAGTGGGTTATGCATGCTAGACCCTAGTGTCTCCAGGCAGCTGGAATTAGACAAAAGTGATGTGAGACCGGGTTGTATTGACCTGCCAAACATTTAGATTGGGCTGCGAACTGGAAGGTCAGCAGTTTGAAACTACCAGCTGCTCCGCGGGAGAAAGATTAGGCAATCTGCTCCCGTAAAGATTTACAGCCTCGGAAACCCTATTCAGGGTCGCTATGGGTCGAAACCGACTCGATGGCACTTAACAACAACAATAACAACTCATCTAGAAGCTCTGTTAGTATAGTGGTTAGGAATCGGGCTGCAAACCGCAAGGTCAGTAGTTCGAAACTACCAGCTGCTCCACGAGAGAAAGATGAGGCTTTCTGCTCCCATAAAGATTTACAGCCTTGGAAACACTGTTCAGGGTCACTATGGATCAGAACCGACTCGATGGCACAGAACAACAAAAACTCATCTAAGCCACCTGGAACTGTGCAGGTGTGAAGCCCAAGGATATGCAATGCTGTTCTGCCTCGGAAAAGTGTACACTTTGGCCCTTTGGCCCCCTGAGACCAACTCACTGACAGTAGCAAAGATCACATCTGCTGGTCTCTGAGTCCTAGCTATTTGTCCCTTGTTGCCTAGAAGTGAGTCTTTTGACATCTCCATTAGCCTTATGACTTCATTCACATCCTCCTTCTTCACAGTATCTACCATTCGTAGTCGTGCCAGAGCAGTAGGAAGTCACAGAATGACCAGCAGGGTCCGGGCAGAGGTATAGGTGGAATCCTCACTAGCCCAAGTCTCTTGCCTCATCTCTTCGTTGGTGGCTGTGATGTATTCAGCCAGAGACTCTGGCACTGTGGGCTGCTTCTCATGGCACATAGCTATGTAACGTCTCATACGTTTCATGTCCAAAGGTTCAAACTGTGCTGGGGGCTCCTGGCTGTGCTGGTGCACATAGGTTATGTGCTGGGCCAACCGGAGATCATTATCTCTGTCAGGCCGGTCCTGGATCAGCCAGAGGAGGTCGACCGGTCCACACCTCCCATCAACAGGAGTAAAAGTGCCTTCTTCACATCTTCGTGCCCATATATCTCCAGGGCGATGGAAGCAGCCAACTTTTCATAGAAATCATGCTCTGCAATCTGCCTCAGCTCCTCCTTGCCTCCTCCTCCACAGCCCCAGCCTCATCATCCTCACTTTTATTCATCTTTACAATCCAGTGGGCTTCCAAGTAAATCTCTGAGAGAAGGCCCTGTACCACCTGTTGGAAGCCAGTATGCAGAATTGGCAAGAATAGACATCATCCAGGTCCACATACAATGGTACTTGTTCCTGATGAGCCTGCTAAAGCAACTGGTTCACACACTTAAACTGCTTCTTCCAGGATTCCTCATCCTGGTAAAACTCTTGCAGGAACTTTTTAACCATATCTTTCTCGAGCGTGTAGTCCTTACGTGCCATTGCTGCTTGAGGGCGCGCGACAGCAGTTGGCAGACAGAGTGGACTTGTGCTGCCAGAAGCAAAGAACTCCCAAGCGGTGGACTCTTTCTTTCACTTCTTATACCACTTTTTATGTAGTATAAAAAACCTTACTTATAATTTCTAATCTTTCCCATCATTTGTATTATTCTTGTCATATATTTTGCATTTACCATCGTTGTTGCTGTTAAGTGCCATTGAGTCGGTTCCAACTCATATCGACCCTGTATGGGTTTCCAAGGAGTGGCTGGTGAGTTTAAACTGCCAACTTTGAGATTCAAACCAGCCTTGCAGTCCAGGCATTAACCGGAAGCACCACACCAGGACTCCAAAACATATTCCAAGGAGGAGGGAATTGCCTCTAGGTTCCTTTTGTTGTTGTTGTTGCTAAGTGCCATTGAGTTGGTTCCAACTCATAGTGAGCCTATATAGGATTTCTGAGAAGTGGCTGGTGGGCTTAAACCACTGACCTTTTATTTTAAACCAACCTTGGGGTCTAGTGCTTTACCCTACAGTGCCACGCCAGGGCCCTTTAATTCATTTATATTATGCTATAAATATACTACAATATTTGTTTAGTATTTTTTCTTTTGTTAAACTGTTTATTATTTGACTATTTCTTGCCAGAAACATGGCTGATATTATGATTAAAGTCCCATTTTCTCTGTCCAAAACACTAGGCACTAGTCACATATGGGCAATCTCAGTGTGGCACTACAGAATAAGTACTGTTTTGCTAGCCATAAGGTCAATGGTTCAAACTAACCAATGCCTCCTTGGAAACCCTGTGCCGGATCCCTATGAGTTGGAACCAACTTGTAGACATGTAACAAACAAAAAAATGAACAAAACTAACAAATGAATAATTAAATAAAATTTAAAATAATTTTCTCCATCACACTAGCCATATTGCAAGTGTCAATAGCCACTGGTAGCTAGTGATTATCTCTTTGGATACAACAAAATTGAATATTTCTATGATTGCAGAGAGTATTTTAATCAATACTACTCTAAAACCCTTTGTGGTAATATAAAGCTAGGTATTTCAAACCTCTCTATAATTTAAATTTTTTTATTTTTTAATTTGTGGTACCACTGTTGTTTTTGCTGTGTGTAGTAGCATTTCTTTTCAATTCATTAATGATCTGATGTGATGTGACAAAATACAACTGTATTTTGTGTTTTCTAGGCTGTAATCTTTTTATTGTGAATTGAATGAAGGTTTACAGTCAATCATCAGTTTTACATTCAACAAATCACACACTTTGTTTCATTTCAATGATTACAATCCCCTCCATGTAACAACAGTTATCCCACTTCCTCCCTGTGATTCCAATTTCCATTCCACCCACCTTCCCATCCCTTCTTAAGGGCTGTAATATTTACTGGAGCAGATCCCCAGGTTTTTCCCCCACTGGGGACTACTCTGCCTGTTCAAACAGCTAGCTTTTTGCTGTGCAACCAAGCACTTAAGCACTGCACTGAAAGGATTCCTTTCATTAATTGGGTACATTGGGAGTTGTAAGAATATAATGCATGGAATAATATTTCAGTTTACTCTAGTATTGGGAGGTGGTGGTGGTGTGCCAAGGAGTCAGTTCTGACTCATAGCGACCCTGTACAGGGTTTCCAAGGCTATAACTCTTAATGGGAGCAGAACGCCTCATCTTTCTCCTGCGGAACAGTTGGTAGTTTCGAACTGCTGACCTTGAGATTAGCAGTCCAATTTGTAACCACTATGCTACCAGAGCAGCCATTAAACGCCTAAGCTAATTTCATCAGAAATTTCATTTCAGCTGCTGCTTTGAAATCTGCTGCTTTAGCTGAGTTTTAATTCTCTTGGGTGTGAGATATTTTTTTACAATTATATTTCTTTGAAAATTGTATTCTCTTTAAAAAATCATCTTTACTAAGTGCCTTCTCCCCTTTGAGGCTTCTACCTTTTACAGAGATCTTACATGTGACAAATTGATAATAGTCAGTAGCAAAGACACCTGAAAAAGGAAAAACCAATTAGGAGACAGCTGAATTTTCTAAAAGGCAATACATAATTAAGATATGCCTGTGAACAGTTTCTCCATTTATAGATAAAAAAAACTTTTTCAATCCTTTTATCATCTTTTTTCTAAAGGTCCATATATAAATTTAGAATTTTGTAAAGATTTCTGTTTTTAACATAAAATAAGTTTTTTTTAATGAAATACGCTTTTAAATCATTTAAAACAAGAAGAGTAAATCAACATCAAAAGATACTCTGTTTAAGAAGTAAAAGGGGACTTAGCTTGATTTAAAAGAAAAAAATATTTAGATTAGGAACTTATATAACATCATATATCTGTTGTTTCATAAACTTCTAATCAGCAAAACATTTTTATTACTCCTCTTAAAATAAGTGTTATTTTTTTCATAAACTCTATTAGTGAAGGTGAAAACCTGCTCTATAAAAACTTTGCAAAATAATCCTCCATTTACTTTTGCATTTTTCTTCAAGATCAAAATCATTATTTACAGAAACATTTTCTGTGAAAGATTGCTTCAGAATATAAAACATCCCTTCTGATAATAAAAGATCTGAGTCTGACCATTTTTTAATTACAATTAGGCAACTCTTTGTTACATATATTGGTTGTCCAGCCTGGTTTAAGGTATTAGGTACTGTGGGGTATTCAAGAAAGCATGAACTGAAGGATTAAAGTTCTATTTAGGGCTTAAGATAATACAATATTGTATCTAAATCTGCATGGCATGGATAATAACATAATTTTCATCATAACTGAATCAGTATATTTTTGTGAGGAATGCTTTCATTCAGAAGATGACATTAGAGCATTCACTTCAACATTATTAGAAGAGAATATAAGAGAATGGAAAAGAAGCAGATGGTAAGCCATGGTAGTAATGTGATTGTGAGAATGTCATGCTATTTAGTCTACCAGGAAAAACTGAGGGAAAGGCAAGGAAAAGACAAGCCTCCTATCACAAAAATCTGCTAACAATCTTATGGGATGTTAAGAAGAAGTGGTGCTATCAAGTCAATTCTGATTCCATGACTACCCCATGTGTTGCAGAGCAGAATTCCCTCCATAGAGTTCCAGAAAAAAATCACCCGGCCTATATTTCGAGGTACCTGTAGGTGGTTCCAAATGAACAACCTTTTAGTTGCTAGCAGAGTGCTTACTGATGTACCCCCCAGGGACTACTAGACAGTAGGCAATTTTTGTTGTTGTTGTTGTTGTTAAGTGCAGCTGAGTCAGTTCTGACCCATAGCAACTCTGTATAGGGTTCTGGGGCTGGTGAGCTTGAAACGCCAAACTTGTAGATCAAACCGACTTTGCTGTCAGGTTCAGTAACCCACAGTGCGACACCAGGACTCCAGAGAGTAGGTTATGATATTAAAGTTAATACAACCACCACCACCAGCCTCTAGAGAACAGGCTGGTGGTGGTGGTTGTATGCTGTGAAGTCATCAGTTCTGACTCATAGCTATCCTGTACAGAGTTTCAGAGGCTGAAAATCTTTATTGGAGCAGAAATCCACTATCTGCCATGGAACAGCTGGTAGATTTGCACTGCTGACCTTGAAGTTAGCAGCCCAGCTTGTAACCACTACACTACCACAGGTCCTTAGAGAGAAGGCTAGAGGATATTAACTCTCACATTCTGGTAAAGATAGAACAAGAAACCAATGATTATATTAAAAGTTCCAAAGTGTATTAAAAGTTCCAAAGGTATCAATAGAATATTCATCACAATATCCTAACATAGAGTATTAAAGACAGGAAGGTGGAAAATTGGGGAGAGGGATGTTTGCTCATATAAGTGAGCTAAAGTTCATCTATTCTTACTGGGATTAATGGATATTGTCAAGAATTATAACTGTATGTAATGATTAATAAGTGCAGCCACCAAGAAAAATTAAAAAACAAGAATATTTACAATGATTGCCTCTGGCACAAATGGACTGTGGCTGAAGGAAATATTGGTTCTTTAGATTTTTTGCAGATATATGTTAATGAAAATACCAAATGTTCATGTATATTCCTTGAAAATGGTTGTATTACTTTTTTTTTTCATTTTCAAAATTTATTCCCTGAGAGAAATGAATATTATTATTTATTTTCCCACCAGCAGCATATGTTTTCTCATTTCACCATTGGCAGTGACAATGATCACTTTTAATGATTTGATAATTTGAGTGAAAGGAAGTGATATTGGAATGCATTTCTTTGATTCGTAAAGCTTCATGAATTTTCTCTCCTATGAATTACACATTCAAACCCTTTGCTAATTTTTTTTACATTTTTGTTTTCCTTATACTTTTGTTTAAGCTCTTTGGGTATTAGGAATAGCTATCCTTTGTAAGTTTTATCTGAGAAAAATAATTAAAAAAAAATTTTTTTTCTAAAGCTTTTGTAGTGAATTGAGTGATAGTTTACGTGGGAGAACATCAGGTTTGCACTCATCTATTTTGTTGCTTTGCAATGATTACAAACCACTCCATGAACCATCACTTAACAGTATTTGCTTCTATTCTGTTGTTGTTGTTGTTTTGAGGTACACAAAAACATTCAGGAATACACAGTCATTTAAACAACCCAAGGACACATTCTGCAAGTCTGCCTCCTGGTCACTAGCTCAGTCTTTCTCTTTCCATGAGTCTAAAACCCTTAGCTGCTGTATCTCTGCATGCCATCACCTGTGCCTCCATCTCTGGTGTCGCTGCTTCTCTGGATAGGGTCCCAAGTTCAGCTCATGCTTTTCTCTCTTGATGGTCTTAGGGTGATCTGTTCCTGGAATTTAAGACTATCTACTTCCCCCTTTATGTTACACAACGTCTACCTTTACACTTGTGACAACTGAAATCAGTCATGATAACTACTTAAGATTGACTCAAAAGAATCCTATACCTTTCTATAGTCACTAGAACCATCTAGACAAGATGAAAACTATTCATGGGGACTCTACCTTCTCCCACACACTCTGAAATTAAACACCCTCTTGAAAACTTGTCAGACAGCCATTTCATGCCTTTATAGCAACCTCATCCTTCCTCTGCACCATTTTAGGTAGCCAATGTTTAAGTTGCCTGTCTCTATCAACCCTGTATACCTAAGGGATAGGCTTGATCCTTGATGTGAATACTCCTTTCCTCTTGGAATTTTGAGCAACTATGTCCATAAGTATAGTTCAAGTTCATCAAATTATAGTAATTTATACTTGCTTCCTTTTTCAAATTACTTTACCATCCACTAGACAAGTTCTGGTCATGAAGCCACTGAAGCTAGAACAAATGGGCATTGTTGTATGTCTTCTTCCAGTTCTATCAGCTGGTCACTTCCCTCTCAGCTCTAGCCCGACTTGGCTAGGTCAATGTCCATGGCTTCATGAATTCCTGTATTACATTTTTTTAAAGGATGTCCAAATTCAAAGACATTTTGTTAAAGTGTTCTTGATATTTTATTTGCTTTGGAAATGATGAAAATATGTATAGAAAGCATGGTGAGTCATACTGTCAATATACGGGGGAGTCAAAAATAGCTCATTTTATTCTCACTGTAATCTTTCACTTTTTCTTATGATTTGTTAGTTGTTTGATTACTATTTTAACATACTAAAATGTGATTCATTAAAAATCAGTTTCATATAAAAATGACTTTAGAAAATATTTTAAAATACCAAGTACTATAGAAAAACTTTAAAAGTAAAAATACTCTGGATGCTCTTGCAATAATTAAATAATTCTGCATGACCCCAATTGCCATTATTTTGGAGGTTTCAGAACACAGATGACATCATAAAAATGCTACCAAAACTTTTACACACAAAAATGATAGTTAACTTTATCAATATGGCATTGTAGGATAAGTACTGGACTGCTAACCACAGGTCAGCAGTTCAAATCCACCAGTTGCACCTTGAAAAGCCTAAACAAGCTTTCTATGAGTCAGAATCAACTTGATGGCACATATAAACAAGAAAGTATATACCAAACACCCTGCTAAAATCCTTACTTGTATATCATTTGAACTTCATGGCATTCTCTGAGATTAAGCAGAGGTATTTACTTAAGTATATTATATAATTTACCTGTGATTTCCAAATTAGTGCATCTTAAAAATGAAATATAAACTCTGAATCTGACCAAACCTACAATTTTTAATCACTTTTGTGAATTTCTGCTGCTGTTATAGACTCAAAGTATTACTTGTACAAAAAGCTGCCTTCTAATTCATCTTTCAGACATAATAAATTATTTTGCCACATTTGTGGTAACTGTAGACACCAATTGACAGAGATACTTTTTCTATTATATGATTCATAGATTTTGCTTCATTTTGAAAGTCCTGATAATACCAGTACTGGTATGGCACTGTACGATAAGCACTGTACCACAAAGTTGGTTTGAACTGCAAGGTCAGCAGTTCAAACTCACCATTTGCTTCTCGGAAACTCTACACAGGTTTGCTCAGAGTACCAGATTAGTTGTCTTAGAATCAATTGCAACTCATTACAATTTCTGTAATGAACACTAAATAAATAAAATATAACATATTTAATTATTGGTTTTCAGTGCTATCTAGTCGGTTCGAATCACAGTGATCTTTTATAGGGTTTCCTCAGAGTGACTCCAGGGAGTCCTGGTGTGGTGATGTGGGTATGCGTGGGACAGAAAAGTAGGTTTGAATCGCATAGTCCACAGTTCACGCTCAACAGTTGATTTTATACAAGGTCACTCACTATGGGTTAAGTGTCGTCAAGTTGGTTCCAACTCATAGTGATCCTGTATATCATTTCTGAGGAGTAGCTGCTGAGTTTGAACAGCCAAATTGTGGTTCAAACCTACCTTGAAATCCAGTGCTTACCATACAGCATCATACCAGGACTCATTTCAGTGGTAATATCCCATAGAAAGGAGTTCTGGTAGTCTACGAGTTGGGTAGCTAATTACAACGTCACACTAGTTAGAATCTACCAGTCCTTTCCAAAGAGAAAGATAAGGTTTTCTGTTCCCATAAAGCCTATACAGCATCAATATGAGTTGGACCCAACTTGGTGGTATACACCACCATGACAACCCATAGAAACAAGGATTCAGGGAGTGGGGACTTGGCATTAATTATAGTTAATTTAATGTCTCTAGAGGGAAATTTTATCTAAAAAATTAAAAAATGCATGTACCCTTTTATTCTGGAATTCTATTTATGAAAACTTGTAGTCGCTAAAAGTAAGTTCACTGTTGTTGTTGTTGTTAAGTGCTGTCAAGTCTGTTCTAACCCATAGCAACCCGTATAGGGTTTCCAAGGAACGACTGGTGAGCTTGAACCACCGACCTTGTAGTTCAAACAGCTTTGCAGTCTGGTGCATTAACCCACAGTGCCACACCAGGACTCTGTAGTTTGGTTTTAATAGTGAGAAATGCAAACATCTTAAATGTTTTCAATGAGAAGATTAGATACACTTTTGTGGTGTTTCAGTTTAATGATATAATATGCAATTATTATAAATGGACTTGCATAGTATAGAATACTTGATAACGTGAAAAAAAAAAACAAGGAAGAGTGACTATGTATGTATGGGACCACAGGAATTTTTCTTTCTGTTCAAATTTCTTCAATTGTACCCAAATATTTAAGTATTTATTTGTAAAGTAAAAGTTAACTCCTAAAACACAATTTCTTAGTTTGGATTTTAAGGATTAATAGACTTTAAGAGAAACCCAAGAATCTCCTGAAACCTGAAGCAAAATTCATAATTGCTGAGGGTTTGCATATTTTTATTTGAAAAAGAGTAATATTTTACATGAAATTCTCAAAGGTGGTGAATAACCCCAATACATTTTAGAACTATTAATCTAAACACTGTGTATACAACAAAATTAAATTCATTTTTTTATTTCTTTATTATGAGCATCTCTAAAATGCAAGCTCATTACTTTATGCATTATAAAACATCATCAACTACTGTTACAAGTCCGTTAGTATCTCTCATATTTATCTAGTGCTGCTAAAACAGAAATAATCAAAAGTGGAGGTAACTGACAACCAGAAATTAATTCTCTCACAGTTTAAGAGACTAAAGGTTCGAATTCAGAGCAGTGACTCTGTAGAAAAGTCCTTTTCTCTTCTAAGCATCAATTAGTAAAGTATTCCTTGGCTATTTCCATACATTTTGGCATCAATCTTCTCCTGAATCTAGGAGCTGTAGAATGCAGGGACCCCAGGCCCAAAAGACTCATGCTACTCCTGGCTCTTTTATCTTTGTGGTAGTAGGTCCCTCTATTTCTGTTTAAGTTTCCCTCCTTTAATCTCCTGAAAGACAAAAACACTTGCAAGATGCATACTTGGGGATCTCCCATGAATTGGATCTGGTGCTAACTGAACCAAAGGTGTTGTTGTTGTTCTTGAGTATGCCATTGAGTTGATTCTAACTCATAGCAGACCTGTATAGGGTTTCCAAAGAATGGCTAGTAAGTTTGAACCAATGATCTTGCACTTCAAACTGACTTTGAGGTTGAGTGTTTAATTCTCTCATTGGTTTATCACATCAAATTATATCATGGGTGATAACTATATCTGAACTTCCAAACCACTGAGAATCCTGGTTAGAGAAGTTGACACAAAACTTTAATTATCACAATGTTTGGAGACATAGAGTTGTGACACAGGACTGCTAACTGCAAGGTTGGCAGTTTAAGCCTACCAACTGCTCCTTGGAAACCCTATACAGTGTTGCTATGAGTCTGAACTGACTCAATGGCACTTTAGAACATGGTGGTAATACTGGTTCAACCACGTTCCATAGATTTCCGTTGACCTGGAGATGGGAGAGAGAGAAGAGGAAGGGCTGGTTGGTCCAAAATAAGGACAGACCTGTGGATACCTGAGCCCATGGACAAGGGCATAGCACAGAGGGCTAGAGCTGAGAGTGAAGCATACAGCTATATGAAGTTAGGGGAAACACACAAGAAAACCCAAACCTGTAGATAGTACTCATTTGACCTAGCCTTGATGGCTTGGTAATCAGAACTCGACTAGAAGAAGATTTAAAAAACAAATTAATAAAGGAAACGAGGGTAAATTGCTACAATTTGATTAACTTGACCTATACTCATGGAGGCTGTAGCTCAAAATACCAACAGACAGGGAAGGAGTCTTCACATCAAGGATCAGAGTTATTCCCTCTGTATACAGGATAAATAGGGATAAGCAACTTAGACATTGGCTACCTAAAATGAGGTGGCAATAAAGTGACTGGCTCACAAGGTTTCAAGAAGGAGTTTAGTTTTAAGAGTGGGTGGGGGAAGATAGAGTCCCCACTGAATAGTTTTCTACTTGTCTAGATGGGTTTGGTAAAAATAACTGGACATAAGATTCTTATTGTTATCATGTTATCATGACTAAATGAGACGGTCACAATTGTAAAGGCAGAAATTTTGTAACAAAAACAGAGGAGTAGTTGATCTTACAGTCCAGAAACAGAGGTCCCTAAGACCATCAAGGAAGAACAGCACAAGCAGAATGCAGGACCTTAACCAGAGAAACAGTGACATCAGAGATGAAGGCAGAGATGGGGACATGGAGAGAGAGAACAGCTGAAGTCTCTAGATTCATGAAAAGAGAGGGACTGAGAGCTGGCAACAAGGAGGCATAATTTCAGAATGTGCCCTTTGGTTGGTTAAATTATTATATATGCCTGAGTGCTAAAAAACAAAACAAAACAAAACAAAAACAGAGCTAAAATGAATAGAGAGAAATACTGTTAACTGATGGTACATGGAGAGGATTATAATCATTGTAATGAAACAAGGTGCATGATTTGTTGAATGTAGAACTGATGATCTGCCCTGTAAATTTTCACTCAATTCACAATAAATACTTTAAAAAAAAAGGAACATGGTGGTGATGGTGGTGAAGTGCCGTTGAGTTGACTCCAATTCACAACAACCCTCTATAGGGCTTCTAAGGAGCAGCTGGTGGGTTTAAACCACCAACTTTGTGGTTCACAGTCCAGTGCTTATCCTACAACACCACACCATGAATCTACATAACAACATAATCATAGGTAATTTATCAATAAGATTTTGTAACATTGGGTTTCTTAAATGTTGATTTTAAAGCATGTTGTTGTCAGGCCCTGTCAAGTTGGGTTTTACTCATAAGGACCCAATGTATAACAGAATACAGCACTGCGTGGTCCTGTGACATCCACAAATTGTTGCTGTTTGTGCCCACTGTTGCTGCCACTGGGTCAATCCATCACATTGAGGGTCTTCCTCTTTTTCTCTGGCTCTCTACTTTCCTAAGCATGATGTCCCTCTCCGTGGACTGCTGCCTTCTTATGGCATATCCAAAATATGTGCGATAAAACATCACCCTTTTCACTTCTAAGAAGCATTCTGACTTTACTTCTTCCAAGGCAGATAATATTTGTTCTTAAAATTCATGGTATATTCAATATTTTTTTGCCAACATCATAATTAAAAGGCATTCATTCTTCTTTGGTATTCTTATTCATTATCCAGTTTTCTCATGCACTTCAAATACCATGATCTGCATCAGATACACATTAGGCCTCATAATGAAATCTTTACTTTTTAGCACTTTAAGGATGTCTTTTCCAGAAGATTTGCCTAATGAAAATTTGATTTCTTGATTGACAAAGATTTGTTAAAGATTTATGATATAAGATTGTTGATCATACTTATATTATCAAATTTACTATTTCAATCCTTGTTGCTTCAAGTGATAGAATCAGTACTTTGTATTATGTACTATGAATAAACTATCATAAAAAACAATAAAATGCAATTAGAGGGACAAACTATAATGCCAAAGCAAGATCATTCATCACTGAATTCAATGCATATTTTCAAGTTTAGAGTCAATATTAACTTCAAATATATGAAAATTGAACATGTAGAGCAAATATATGTGCATTTGTGTGTGTCTGTGTGTGTAGGGGAAGAATTTGATTATGGAGTAAACAATGAATTCACCTCTAATTATTAATTTGGAAAATAGAAAAAGCTCTGCATATTTATTAACTTTTTAATTTCAGCATACAGTGATGTTTGCTGATCAGATTTTAAAGACATTTCAAAAAACAATGATAAGAACAAAAGGCTTGGCATAGAACTGGATTCCTCTTGTGGAAATCCTTGCCACCATGTAACACTATGTATTAATTTTGATATGATAATTAAGTTACAGCAAAAGAAATTGAGTTGAAACTGCATATGCCAAGTTACAGTATAAATTTGTGCAAAGAATAAGATGGAAAATGGAACTGTCCTTGGTCTGCTAAACTAACGTTGGCATTTCAATCCACCAGTCACTTTTCAGAAACCCTACGCAGGGTTGATATCATTCAGAATTGACTCAGTGACACTTAATACCAGCAACAGAGACATCCTGAATATAAGAAGTACTCTCCATGTGCAACAACTATCAAAGACTCAAGAAATATGTAATCACAGTTTAAAGAAAAAAAAAAAAGTCTATCACTCTTCCAAAATCCCATGTTCAAAGACTCATACTAACTTAAAGTTACATTGCCAGGAAAACCTGCTTAGGGAAGGTACCTTGAAGTAAGAATTTCATGTATCATTCATTAAAGGTTCAAGCTAATATTCTGTGAAAACATTTCTCTCCACATATTAAAACCACATGAAGACAGATAAATAAAAGCGTAGACATATCAGTTCCCACAATAGTACAATGTCATTTGTCAGCGGAGATTCAAGGAATAGTAAAGGAGCACTTCAAAAATACTTGGCATGTGGTATTAGAGAATGAGTATTGTCTTTGCTATGAATATTTAAATAGATGGAGTGTTCCAAGCATCAGTACTTGTCAACCCCACTTCCATCTTATGACATTTAATGCTTCCAGAAACAGTCTCTCATGCAATAAAACTATAGTTTAAGAAAATGTATATACTCCTTGGAAAAACAAAGCCAACCTCAAGAAATTTTGTATGAGTATTCATAAATGATATTTTGATGTTTTTCTTGTTCAGTGCCATTGAGTCAATACTGACTCATAGCAACTCTGTAAAGAGTTTCCAAGGAGCGACTGGTGACTTTGAACCATTGACTTCATGGTTTAAACCAACCTTGTGGTCTAGTGCACTACCTTTTAACCCCACACTAGGACTCCACAAATATGATATTGTTGTTGTTGTTAGGTGCCATCGAGTCAGTACTGACCCATAGTGACCTTATGCACAACAGAATGAAACGCTGCCCGATCCATGGCCAACCCCACTATTGTTGCCATGCTTGAGTCCATTGATGCTGCCACTTGGCCAATCCATCTCGTTGGAGGATAAAGGAGAGTAAATACTAGGGTTCCAGTTCATACATAGGATGATTCTAAACAAAAATGTGTTTAAATATGCATCTAGCCTAGTTTTCTAGATAAGCAAAGCTAGGGAAGATATTTATTTCAAGAAAATGGGTGACATGCTTGTTGTTGTTTGTTGTTTAGTGCCTTCAAGTTGGTTCGGTAGACTCTGCATAAAGTTTCCAAGGAGAGGTTGGTGTATTTGAACTGTCCACCTTGTGGTTCATAATGACTTTGCAGTTCAGTGCTTATCCTATAGCACCACACCAGGACTCCAATGTCTGTGGATCAGACATCAAGTTGGGGCTTCTCCCCACTCACAGAGATGTAGAGACTGAAGACTAAAAGATTGATAGGCCAAATGGGAAGCTGATAATTCATAGATGGTGGAGGTATCATACTTTCCATCAGCAGGTATCATAGAAGGCTGCTGGCCCAAGGCTATAGAGTTTAAGGAATCCCAATATGGCAGGAAACTGGCTCAAACACTAAAGATCAGATGATGATGATCCAGAGGATCCATATTTTTTTTAAAAAAGTGAGAGCTTTACAAAAACATTTATATATGAGGGGCTTCAAAAAGATCCACAGCAGAATTGTCTGGGGAAGGGTTAGAGAAGTGGAAGCATAATCTTTAAAAGTTTGTATATCTCCTGCTTGGTCGTCTTAGAGCAGGTGGTGGTCTGGCAACATCTTGCGTGTGGGGTCCCCAGCTGGTCTCCTTCCTCCCTGCCTTCTTCGGACGGCGGCTGTTTATGCTGGACGTGTGGCCAGAGACGGGCAAGGATCACGTGGAACCTCGGCAACCTAAGACAGAGCCATTGCAATGCTGCAATGAGTTTCGATGACGGGTAAGACTGAGGAATTCACACTGACCGCCTAAAACAGGCAGCGTCCCTTAAACAAACAATAAATAAGGGGGAATCTGATGCAGACCGTGCAGACCCGGTCAGTTCAAGTCCCTGTGGGCCCAAGCGTTGCTGACCGTCCAAACCATAGGCTCTGAGGATCAGACTTTACCCACCTAGCAGACATAGCAAAATGTCCCTTATCTGATTATTCAGTTATGCTGGTTAGTAATTCCATACATGAGCCCTGGATACCCACAGATAAATGTAAAAACCTTCCCTAAAAGCCGAGACTGTAAAGTCCAAAAAGGCAAAGTTTCCCCCGACCCCAAAAAAAAAAAAAAAGCTAAAGAGGATAGAGAGAAACTCTGTTAACTGATGGTAAGTGAAGGGGATTATAATCAATGTAATGAAACAAGGTATATGAATGTTTGAATGTGAAACCGATGATGTGCCCTGAAAACTTTCACTCAATCCACAATAAAAACCTTAAAAAAAAAAAAAAAAGTTTATAGATCATAATGGAGTATATAATGAGAAGCAAAAACTTCAATTTGATATTTTATTTAATAAATATTTCTATAATTTTGTAGCAATAATTTTTTACTTACTCTCATATATGTTAAAATTATGTATGCTGTTGTTAAATTTGGCCTGAACCATAGTGAACCTGTATAGGTTTTCCACGGACCAACTAGTGATCTTGAACCACAGATCTTGTTGTTCAAACCGACTTTGCAATCCAGCTCATTAATCCACAGCTCATTAATCCACAGGAATATGGAAGTATATATATATATATATATATATATATATATATGAAATTTTTTAAGATACTACTTGATTTCATTGTTTTAAATTTGGCTCTTTAATTGAGATGAATGTATATTGAAATCTGTTCATTTGCTTTTGGGAAATATGCTTGTTAAATATATAAAATATTAGTATGACTCTGGATTTTTTATAACAATATAAGAAATGATATTATATTATTCTATCTTTCATATTCAAAATAAGGTTTTATTCAACACCGTCATATGCATGTTGTTATTTCTGTTTCCTTTTATATTAAAGGGAGTTTCCATTTTTTTGCTTAGTGAGCTGATGGTGAAAAATGAAATTTAAGGAAGTAACATTGACACATTATAAAGAGTATAGAATACGCAGCATATCTCATTTTATTGTGCTCCATTTCACTGTGCTTTGAAAACGTTGCATTTTTTACAAATTAGAGGCTTATGGGCCACCTTGCTGTCATTTTTCCAATGTCATGTGTTAATTTTGTGGCTCTGTGTCACATTGTGGTAATTCATAGACTATTTCAAACTTTTTTTTTAATGATGCTATTGCACATTTACTAGACTACAGTAGTGTCAAGATAACATCTATGTTCACCAGGAAATGAAAAACAATCGTGTATCTAACTTTATTGTGATATTTGTTTTATTGAAGTGATCTGAAACAAAATAAAAAATGTCTTTGAGTTATGCTTATAACCTGAAAGTCTCAATTGTTTACTCTACATTAAACCAGTTATGTTGAAAGCCTTAAGCCATCTAAAATTATATGTATATTTTAGCAAATATATTTCCACTATCATCGTTCCCCACAAGTAGTCTGTCAGTTTGTCATACTGTGGTAGCCTGTGTATTGCTGTGATGCTGGAAGCTATGGCAGCAGAATTTCAAATACCCATGATGGACAGGTTTCAGCAGAGCTTTGAGATGAAAACAAAATAGGAAGAAGGAGAGGCAGACTACTTATGAATGTTTAGCCACTGAAAGTTATAAATAGCAGGGGAACATTGTCACATATAGAACCAGAAGATGAAAACCTTATGAACAGCAGCCAAACATTGTCAGATATAGTGCCAGAAGATGAGCCCCTCAGACTGTAAGGCACTCAAAATAGAGCTAAGGAAGAACTGCCTTCTCAAACTAGAGTTGACCATCATTATGTAAATGGAGAAAAGCTTTCACAACCTAAATTTGTGATTGGGCAAAAGTTAATGAGGAGAAACTGCTGCAAAGATCTATTAATAATTGGGACATAGGATGTATTAAGTATGAATCTTGAAAAATTAGAAGTTGTCAATAATGAAATAAGCATAAAGGTCGATGTTCTAGACACTAGTAAACTGAAATGACATTTTAAATCAGACAATCATGTGGTTTACAATGTTAGAAACGTCAAATTGCAGAGAATGGCATCACATTTATTGGCACAAAAGAACATTTCAAGATCTATCTTGAAGTACGATGCCTACAAGAATATGGATAATATCCTACAAAGAAGGAAGGAGTCCTGGTATAGTGTTGAAAGTTAATGTGCTGGACTACAAGGTTGGTTTCAACCACAAGGTTGGTGGTTGAAGCTCACCAGCCATTCCTCAGAAACCCTATACAGAGTCACTATGAGTCGAAACCAACTGTACGGCACTTAACAACAACAACAAGGAATAATAGTTATATTATTCACATTTACATACTATTCACTAAAGCCAGTGACAAATACTACCAACTTCTTCAGATTAAATTGATCAAATACGTAATCAAAATGCATTGAAATTGGTGACTGCAAAGTGAAAGTTGAAAATAAAGAGGGAGGATCAGTAGTTGGAAAAAACAAATGATGTTGAAGATCATATGACAGGATTTTACAAGGAAACAACTTATTCATTATAACTACCTTTTTAAAAACAACATGAAAGGCAACATGGACCTAACCAGATGAAATATACAGGAATCAAACTGACTACATCTGTAGTAAAACACTGTTAAAAAACTTCAGTATCATCAGATAAACCCAGGCTACGAGCTGACAATAGAATAGACAATCAATTGCTCATATGCAAGTTCAGGATGAACATTGAGAAAATTAAAACAAGTGCATGAGCGCTAAAATATGACCTTGAATATATACCACCTGAAGTTAGACACCATCCCAGGAAAATATTTTATGAATTAGAGATTAATGATCGAAGGCCAAAGAGCTGTGGGGTGACATCAAGAGCATAATACAGGAAGAAACCATAAAGTCATTAGAAGACAGGAATGAAAGAATAGACAAAAGTGTATGTTGTCGTTGTTGTTAGGTGCCATCGAGTAGGTACTGACTCATAGAGACGTTATGCACAGCAGAATGAAACACTGCCCAATCCTGGGCCAGCCTCACTATTGTTGCCATGCTTCAGTCCATTGATGCTGCCACTTTGACAATCCATCTCGTTGGGGTCTTCCTCTTTTTCTCTGACCCGCCACCTTACTAAACATGATATCCTTCTCCAGTGACTGGTCCATCCTGACAATATGTACGAAGCATGAGAGATGAAGTTCAGTCATCTTGGCCTCCAAGGAGCACTCTGGCTGCACGTCTTCCAAAACAGATCTATTGGTTCTTTTGGCAGCCCAGGGCACTGTCAATATTCTCCTCCAACACCATTACTCAAAAGCATCAATTCTTCTATGGTCTTCCGTATTCACTGTCCAGCTTTCACATGTGTATGACGTTATTGAAAATACCATGGCTTGGGTCAGGCACACCTTAGCTCTCAAGCTGACATCTTTGCTCTTCAACACTTTAAAAGGTCCTGTGTACCATATTTGCCTAATGCAATACATCATTTGATTTCTTGACTGTTGCTTCCATGAGTGTTGATAGTTGACCCAAAAATGAAGTCCTTGACAACTTCAATCTTTTCTCCATTGATAAGAATGTTGTTTATTGGTCCAGTGGTGAGGATTTTTGTTTTCTTTACATTGACATGTAATCCATACCAAAGGCTGTGCTCTTTGATCTTCATCGGTAAATGTTTTAAGTCCCCTTCACTTTCAGCAAACAAGGTTGTATTATCTGCATATTGCAGATTGATGATGAGTCTTTCTCTAATCCTGATGCCATGTTTTTCTTCATAGAACCCAGCTTCTCGGATTATTTGCTCAGCATACAGGTTGAATAAGTACGTGAAAGAATACAACCTTGTCGCACACCTTTCTTAATCTTAAACCATTCAGTGTTTCCATGTTCTGTTTGAACAACTGCCTCTTGGTCCAGATATAGATTCCTCATAAACACAATTAAGTGTTCTGGAATACTCATACTTTGCATTTATGTCCATAGCTTGTCATGATCCACACAATCAAAAACCTTTGCATAGTCTATAAAGCACAAGTAAACATCTTTCTGATATTCTCTGCTTTAAGCCAAGGTCCATTGGACATCAGCAATGATATCCCCCATTCCATGGCCTCTTCTGAATCTGGCTTGAACCTCTGGAAGTTCTCTGTCAATACATGCTTGCAGCTGTTTTTTGTATTACCTTTAGTAAAACTTTATTTCCACACTCTGTTGGGTCACCTCTTTTTGGAATGGGCACATATATGGATCTTTTCCAATCTGTTGGCCAGATAGTTGGCAGAGATGAGTGAGTGCCGCCTATGCCTCCTCACTTTCTTGAAAGATTTAATTTTTTATTCCATCAATTCCTAGTGCCTTGTTCTTTGCCAATTCCTTCAATGCACCTTAGACTTCCTCCTTCAGTATCATTGGCTCTTGGTCATATGCTACCTCCTGAAATGGTTTAACATTAACCATTTCCTTTTGGTACAGTGATTCTGCGTATTCCTTCCATCTTCTCTTGATGCTTTCTGCATCTTTCAATAATTTGCCCAAAGAATCTTTCAATAACAAAAGTCGATGCTTGAATTTTTTCTTAATTTCCCCTAGCTTGAGAAATGCTGAGCGTGTTCTTCCGTTTTGGTTTTCTGATTCCAGATCTTTGCACATTTTCTTTTAATAATTGGCTTTATCTTATCAAGCTGACCTTTGAATTTTTCTGTCCAGCTCTTGTGCCTGTTCAATTCTTCCATTTGCTTTAGAATCTCTACGCTAGGGAGCAAGTTTCAGCATCTCTTTCAAAACATCTATTTTGACCCTTTCTTAATGGATGATAGTCACAGCAAATATGGCCACAATACAGAAATCCCATCGCAAATACCTCACAGATCGTTAGAGATAAAGGTGCAAATAATTTTTCTTCTGCTCAATTCCTTTTCTCTGTCTGCATACCACCACTCTGGTGACTACAGGGAAATACATGGAAACTGAATAGCATTCTGCTTAAAGCTACTTGGTAGTAGAAGAAATAAAAAGTAAATTCACAAAGTTCTGAGACACAAAACGCAATATACCAAACTCTTTGGGACACAGCAAAAGC
>NW_006408720.1:1529129-1530329 GCF_000296735.1 Chrysochloris asiatica | reverse complement strand
ATCATATCGATTGATACAGAAAAGATATTAGACAAAATCCTGCATCCATTTCTGATAAAAAAAAAAAAAAACTCAACAAAGTAAAATTCTTCAGCATAGTTAAGAACATACATACAAAACCAACAGCCAACATTACTTTCAATGAAGAGACACTGAAAGGCTTCCCTTTGTGAAGAGTAACCAGACAAGGATGCCCTTTAACAACACTCCTATTCAATATTGCGTTGGATGTCTTAGCCAGCGTTATAAGGCAAGATAGGGAAATTAAAGTTATCCAAATTGGCAAAGAGGAAATAAAACTTTCTCTATTTGCAGAAGATATGATCCTATACATAGAAAACTCTATAAAGACTCAGCAAAAACCTACTGGAACTTATTGGAAGATTCAGCAAAGTAGCGGGGTACAAGATCAACATACAAAAATCAGTCGGATTCCCTTACACTGATAATGACAATGCTGAAAAGGAAATTAGGAAAGCAATACATTTACAATAGCCACCCAAAAGATGAAAT
This sequence comes from Chrysochloris asiatica, assembly GCF_000296735.1. Lineage (NCBI taxonomy): Eukaryota > Metazoa > Chordata > Mammalia > Afrosoricida > Chrysochloridae > Chrysochloris > Chrysochloris asiatica. The sequence goes on along the minus strand of NW_006408720.1, from coordinate 1,529,816 downwards.
ATTTAGGAATCAATGTAACCAAAGAAACAAAGGACCTATACAAAGAAAACTACAAAACACTACTATAAGAAACCAAAAGAGAATTACAAAAATGGAAGAATAGACTATTCTCCCGGAGAGGAATACTTAACATTGTGAAAATGTCAAAAATACCCAAAGCAATCTACACATATAATGAAATCCCAATCCAGATTCCAACGACATTCATTAAAGAGATGAAAAAAACAATTACAAACTTTCTATGAAAAGGAAAGAGATCCAGGATAAGCAAAGCACTGCTTAAGAACAAGAACAAAGTTGGAAGCCTCTCTCTCCCTTCTTTCAAAATTTACTAAATGGCTACAGTGGTCAAAACTGGTGCAATGAAAGAAATCAATATGCAAAAGATTGAAATAAGACCTTTACCCTCATGCCATAACAAAAACAACTCATTATGGATTAAAGACCTATATGTGAATCCAGAGTTATAAAGATCATCAATGAAAAAATAGGGACAAATTTAAGGGCTCTAATACAGGGTGCACATAGACTACCAAACATTAGGAGAATTCCACAAACAAAACAAGAAAAAAATAGGTAATTGGGACATACTGAAAATTAGAAATTTATGTGCATCGAAAAACTTCATGAAAAGAGTAAAAAGGGAGCCCACAGAATAGAAAAAATAAAAAATCTTATGCAATGACA
>NW_006408720.1:1525550-1526144 GCF_000296735.1 Chrysochloris asiatica | reverse complement strand
TATTCTATGATTTAATGGTATTGTTCTGAGATGACTTTCAGTCCAGAAAAGTAGCAGAGAATACTAATACAACAGAAAGTTTTAAAACAATCATTTGTAATTATAGTCTACACTACAAAATATACCTCCTGAGTCTGTCCATACAACTTAAATTATTTTTTCCAGAATGCAATTCTTTTATATATGTAATACTATCTTGATCATTATTTGCTTGTTAAATGTACGTCTTCTCACTCAAATAAAATGATAATCTGTCATGCCCTCCCCCCTCCCCAAATAAAAGGTGTCAGAAGTGACTGTGAATCTTGCTCTTTAACTTAGAGAAACTAGAGTGGGTAGAAGACATGAAGAAGTCAAAAACTTGAAAAGATCATCTCACAGGGCAATGCAGAAGACAAAGGCAAGTATTGCAATGTAATATGCAAAGACCTGGAGTGAGAAAACCAAAAGGGAAGAACGTGCTCAGTATTTCTCAAACTGAAAAAAAAAAAAAAAACTGAAGAAAAAATTCAAGTCTCAGTTTGCAATATTGAAGGATTTTATGTGCAAAATATCCAATGATTCAGAAAGCATTAAAAAAAAAAAAAAAAAAAA
>NW_006408720.1:1518864-1525423 GCF_000296735.1 Chrysochloris asiatica | reverse complement strand
CCAAAAAGAAATAGTCAAAAGTAAACCATTTCACAAAGTAACATGATCAAGAACCTATGAAGGAAGAAGTCCGAGCTGTACTGAAGGTACAAGCAAATCTCAAACTACGGCTTCTGGATTTGTAAGAATACAAGTTGGAATTCTTAAACAAAATGATATAGCACTGAAGGTACACCCCCATCTATGTCAAGAAATTTGGAAAACAGCTACCTGGTCAATTTACAATCTGTGTGGTAACATGTACAAGCAGAATGCTCTTTAGAAGCTAGGATGATGAGACTTAACGTCTCATACTTCAGACATGTTATCAGGAGGGACCGGTCTCTTGTGAACGGCTTCATGCTTGGTAAAGTGGATGGTCAAGGAAGAAGTTGGACATCTCCAATGAGAAGAATTGACACATTAGAATTAGGAGAGGTCTTAAGTGTAACAACAATTGTGAGGATGGAAAGTGTTTTTTTCTGTTGTGCCTAGGTTTGCTATGAATTGATAATTACTCATCAAAATGTAACAACAATAACAATAATCTTTTCCGAAGTTGTACAATTTTCTTAACTTAACGATAAAAAGTTCAACTGTGAAATTCCATAGGTTATTATGACATATTATGTTATGAAACCTATCAAAAGATCTTGCTCCGATTCCCAGTACATGGCAAATATATCTGGATATTTGCTATTTAATGTACACAATGAGTTCCATGCAGAATCTACATGTGCAAACAAAATATTTTTTTGTGGCAAAAAGAGAACTTAAGCATTGGTAGAGCTGTGAAGCTGATCCTACTACTTGAACTTTCATGGTTTTTCTACCTCTGTCTAAATTATAAACATTATTTCATAGTATTAGTTATGACTTAGTATTAGTGTATTCTTAAATGATATGTGTGACTATAATAATCATCATTATTACCACTAAAATAAGTCAATGAATATTCAATATATATTTGCTCTGTCACAAGAATTATAATCTTATCTTGTAATGAATTTATTTTTCAATATTTATAATATGAATACAAACACAAATGTATAGAACCAATGATACATGAGTAAATAGAAAGAAGAACATCATCTTTAGGACTCCACTGTATTCTATGAATGAGAAAAAATATTTAATTATACTTCTGTACAATGAATTGCTGTCATATGACCTTTAAATCCATGACCTCGTTGGACTGCAGAGTCGTTTGAATCATAAGTTGAGTGGTTCAAGCTCACCAGTCACTCCTTGAAAACCCTATATAGGGTCGCTATGGGTCGGAATCAACTCGACGGTACTCAACAACAACTGGCTTCAGACATATTGTCAGGAGGGATGAGTCACTGGAAAAGGATATCATGTTTGGTAAGGTGGAGAGTCAGAGAAAAAGAGGAAGATCCCCAACGAGATGGATTGGCAAAGTGGCAACATTTATGGGCTCAAACGTGGCAACAATTGTGAGGTTGGCCCAGGACCAGGCAATGTTTCGTTCTGTTGTGCATAGGGTCGCTATGAGTTGGTACCAACTCAATGGCACCTAACAACAACAACAACAATCATTGGCTGGACACAAGTGATTATGTCAGTTCTTGGTCCTGATAAGAGGACCATGCTTTGTTATTGACAAGGAGTAATCATATATAGGAATCCTGGTATGGGGCTGTAGGATAAGCACTGGGCTGCTAACACAGCAAATTCAGCAGCTCAAATCCACCAGTCACTACACAGAAACCCTATTGACTTGACAGCACTTAACAACAACAATCTACACTCATGAAAGTAGCCATCAAGAAATCAAACAATGTATTGCATTTAGGCAAATCTGCTGTACAAGACCTCTTTAAAATGTTCAAGAGCAAAGATATCAACTTGAGCACTAAGGTGCGCCTGACCTAAGCCGTAGTATTTTCAATAACCTCATATGCATGTGAAGGTTGGACAGTGAATAAAGAAAGCCATAGAAGAATTGATGCATTTGAGTTATGGTATTGGAGGAGAATACTGAAAGTGCAATGGGCTGCCCAAAAAACCAATAGATCCGTTTTGGAAGAAGTGCAGCCAAGAGTGCTCCTTAGAAGCCATGATGTGTAGGAGACCGCAATCACTGAGGTGTTGAGGCCTTGTGTCATGGACGAAAATCCTACACGATGGCTCCACTCAGGCTTGCTAGCCAGGGACCCCGAGGGCCCAAGGAAGTAACCCCCGGACGTCCCGGGTTAATTGGCTTTTACGAACTTACTGGATGGCTACCTCTGTACAAGTCCTAATATTGTTCATTCTATGCTTCTAACTCCAGTAATTGTAGCTTCTGAGAAAATGGTTTTTATAATGCCTCTCTTAATGTCTCCACTGTGTTGGCAGTGCATAGGGTCCTGGGAACGAATCTTTCTGAGGTACAAGAGATAGCCACCTGGGATGAGTATCAGAACTGCTCCTTATTTGATTATTCAGTTATGTTTAATATTAACTTAGAACATGAGCTCTTGATTATCCATGTACATTAATAAAACTGAATTTCGCCCTAGAACCGAGGCAGTAAAACTTCCTCAGAGGACAAACAAGGACAGGTTTACTGGGATTAAGAAGGGAGGTTGTGGAGAGGTACTGCCTGGGGTATTCACTTGAGGTGGAGTGGTAAAATCTGGGAATATTGGTACTGCCTGGGTGGGGCAACTCCCTCAGACCACCCTGGGTTTAATCAGTTTAGATTCTGGGAAAAGGACAATGGTGGCAACTCCCTCAGACCGCCCTGGGTTTAATCAGTTTGATCCGGATGCTCTTCTTACCCCTGAAGGTAACATTGTAGCATTTGGGTGTGGAATCCGGATAGAGGATAAGGAATGTGAAGGTGAGACCTCACCTTCTTGGAAAGGTTGTGACCCTTCTCTCACTTTCCCTGGAACTGTAGCAAGAAAGAATTACTAGTTTAACAAATAAAGCTAAGTGTTTGAAATCCTGTTCAAACGCATATATTTTTTACTTGCAAAGTAGAAAAAAACAGCTTAAATCCCTTCAGAGGATTATAAACCAACCTTTATATGAGCTTTTGAGTCTTTCACCTTTACCCACTAGTAACTAAGTGTTAAAAGTATGTTAGACGTCCTTTAGGCCTAAAGATTATTCTATAATAGCTTGCTTGAACCTTTTCCTGTAGAAATAAAAATGTTAGATTGCTAAGAAAATTGTGTTGTACCTAGAAAATATCTTAAAGGTTGTTCCTGTGAATCGTGTGTCCTGTCCTTGAATTTCTCCTTGAAAAGTTAATAAAAGACTGGGGTAGAGATAGTTCTGTGTGCATTTTTGGCAGCAGGTCTAACTGCCTGTCAGCTTGTATCCACTCTGGTCTCCGAGTGTTTCTTTTCTCTCTCACCTCTCCAGACATCCCACCTAGAGTTAGTTCTGTGTGGAATGTCTGCCCCTGAGCAGTCTGTCTGGAAGCTTGCATCAAACCTGTGTGTCTGTCTTCTTTGTGTCTGTTTTCTCTGTCTTCTTTGTGTCTGTTTTCTCTGTCTTCTTTGTGTCTGTTTTCTCTCTCTCTCTCTCTCTCTTTCTCTCATCGCCAGATACCCCACCTTCGTGTACTCACCCTCTTGTCGAGGCCAGACCCCGGCAATGATGGCCAAACTACATTTCTCATACTTTGGGCATATTACAAAGAAAGACCAGTCCCGAGAGAAGGATGTCAAGTGAAGTATCAAAAAAAAAAATGGATTGGCACATTGTCAGCAGCAATGGGCAGAAATGTAGCAATGATTGTGAGTTTGGCACAGGACCGGGCAGTGTTTTTCTGTTGTGTATAGGGTTGCTATGAGTCAGTACCAACTTGATGGCACTTAACAACAACAATAATACTATATATAGGCCAATCCCACAGCTGTTGGTGGGGGAACCTCATCATCATAAAGAAGAGTCTGGAGTGGAGTATATCCTTTGGATCAAGAGCTTGGGGTCCCTGAGCTGAGGGCCATCTAGACCTAGTCTTCATACCCCATAGCTGCGTAGTAATATCAAGGGGTAGTAATGACGTGAACTCAGAAGCTGAACTGAACCAGTGCATGCCTTTCCAGTGATATAAGAATTGGCAGAAGTAAACTGGGGAATTCTTGTTCTGTTGTTAAGTGCCGTTAAATCAGTTCCGACTCACTGCAACACTGTATAGGGTTCCCAAGGAGCAGCTGGTGAGCTTGAACCGCCGACCTTGCAGTTCAAATGACTTTACAGTCTGGCACATTAACCTACAGTGCCACACCAGAACTGTAAACATTGCCTTTTTGAAAATCAGTTGTTAGTGTATACTGTTTGTTTTCTATAAACAATAACAATGGTTTTCACTTTGCCAACACTAATTTAAAGTGTTTCATGCAAATGACTCAGCCACATATGAACATAGTACCCATAGAATGTTTGATGTCTGTGGGTGTGTCTCATCCCTAATAGTCATTGCCACAATGAAGTTACATGCTTAGACTGTCTGCATATGCAATGCAGATAGATAGATAGGATGTTAGACATACAATTAGAATATGAATTAGTGAAAGCAATTTTAGAAAGATGATTTATAATACAGGGTGTCACCATCATTTATCACTGTTGTACTGTGGTGGCTACTGTGTTATTCTGATGCTGGAAGCTATGCCAATGGTATTTCAAATACCAACAAGGTTGCCCATGGCAGACAGGTTCCAGTTGAGCTTCCAGAATAAAACAGACAATAAAGGAATACCTGTCAATCTAATTCCAAAAATTAGCCAATGAAAACTCTATGGAATACAAAAAAAAAAAAAAAGAAAATCTCATACAGTACTGTAAAATGAGCCCTGTAGATAATGTTGTTGTTGTTAGGTGCCATCAAGTCAGTACTGACTCATAGCGACCTTATGCACAGCAGAACGAAGCACTGCCTGATCCTGGGACAACCTCACTACTGTTGCTACGCTTGAGTCCATAGATGCTGCCACTTGGCCAATCCATCTCATTGGGGGTCTTCCTCTTTTTCTCTGACCCTCCAACTTACCAAACATGATATCCTTCTCCAGTGACTGGTCCCTCCTGACAATATGTCCTAAGTATGAGAGACGAAGTTTGGCCATCTTGGCCTCCAAGGAGCACTCTGGCTGCACTTCTTCCAAAATGGATCTATTGGTTCTTTGGCAGCCCATGGCAGTTTCAATATTCTCCTCCAACACCATAACTCAAATGCATCAGTTCTTCTATGGTCTTCCTTATTCACTGTCCTGCTTTCGCATGCATATGAGGTTATTGGAAATAATAACAATAAGACACTAAAAATGTACAATGGCAACAACAATGAATTTGAGCATATAAATAATTATGAAGGTAGTATAGAATTGAGTACGTGGGTTCACCATCAGTCAGAGTCAACTTGATGACAACTAATAATAACAACAAAGGGCTGGTTGAAGGAAATTAAACATACAGAAGAAGTTTCATGAGAGAGTAATAATCCCAGATCTGCTTAAGTTAAGAGAAAGGAACATATTGGAGTAAAGTAGGAATACACCTACTGAAGACAGGTTAATATATTTATAGAAAGGTAAAAGAAGACTGCCAGTATTTGAACCTCAGGATAAAATCACTGCAAGTGCTGTTAAATATAAATACATATATTTGAAACAAAGAAAATTTAATCAAGGATATATCCAAAACTTTTTCTAAAAACTTTAGTTTTATTATTTCTGTTACTAAATTCAGTGGCATCCTTATAAATAAGGTTTGTTTGTTTGTTTGTTTTTATGACTGCGGTATATAGGAATTTGTCCCCTACAATCTTCATGTGTTAATTTATGCCTATGAATATATTACTATACATGCAAAAAGATATATGAAGATAGATTTTGGGTTGTTAATTCGGTGACAAATAGGGAGATTATCCTAGTATATTTGGATGTAATCAGACTTTTAAAATTCTAATGGGAAAGCCACAGGAGTCCAACAGAGAGCTGCCACAGAAGAAGCAGGAGACATGAGGTAGAAGAAGTTCTATAGATTCAAAGTCTGAAAAGGATTCAACTCACTTTTGCTGCTTTGAAAATGAAGGAAGGAAGACACAAGGTGTACAGGTTAGGCAGTCTCTAGCAGCGTGGAATGATTTTTGTCGATGGACAGTAAGGAACCACAATCCTCATTCCTATAGCCTAATGGAAATGAATTCTGCCATTAAACTATAGGGGCCTGGAAGTAGACTCTCTTTCAGAACCTCTTTATCAAGCCTTCTGGTGTGGCACTGTAGGGTAAGTACTGGACTGTGAACTACAAGACCGGTAGTTCAAACCCACCTACTGCTCCTCTGAAACTCTATACCCCGTCACTATGAGTCAGAACCAATTCCATGGCATTTAACAATATATCAAGCCAAGACTCAATGACATCTTGCACTGAATCTTGTGCAATCAGGAGCATATAAACTAGTCCACCCCACCAGTACTACAACTTACTGAAGTGAGATAATAAAAGGGCTTGGTTTGTAGCCATCAGATTGTTGATAATGTGTTTTTCGTACTAATCTTCTTTAAATATACCCCAACTCAATTTTGCATGCCCCATCCTCTCAATTTGACCT
>NW_006408720.1:1513443-1518764 GCF_000296735.1 Chrysochloris asiatica | reverse complement strand
ATATATATATAAAATTGTGTGAAGGTTTATGGAGAAGATCACAAGTTTTACCTTCAACAATGAACACACACATCATTTTATCTCACTGAATGCAATCTTCTTTCTCACTTTTGTTCTGAACACTATTATTTTATTCTTAATCCTTCTAGAAACACCTCTGTATACCATTTCTGCTGAATAAAATCATACACATCCTCAAAGCTCTAAGTCCCAAGTAAAATATTTTCCTTGATCACCTAGTCCTAAAAGATATTGTAATTTAGATTAACTCCAATTTCCATATTATGCAAATTCACTTTGGTGTATATAATTTGTTATTGGACATATTACTGTATTTTCTAATATAAATACCTCACTTTCTAATTTCTAGTAGATTTATAGATTCTTAGTAGAAATTATATTATCTTTCTTTGTAATATTATCTTTCTTTAAATGTTTATGAGGACTAGTACATTTTGGCTATTTTTATTAAAAATCTAAAAACAAAACCCGCCAAAATTAAAAAACTCAAAGATATGAAATAGAAAATCATAAAAAATACAATTCCTGATATTGTTTCAGATTGTTCTTGTTGTTGTTAAGTGTCATAAATTTGGTTCTGACTCATAGTGACCTTATATAAGATTTCCAAGGAGAGGATGGTTGGTTAGAACCACCGACCTTACAGTTAGCAGTCCAGTACTTATACTTCAGTGCCACAGCAAGACTCCATTCTTGTCAGATAGTCGCCCAAAATATATATTGGTTCTCATTTCTGACTATATAAATTGTTGTTGTTGTTAAGTGCTTTTGTGTTGGTTTCAACCCATAGCTACCAGCATAATGTTTCCAAGGAATGGCTGGTGAGCTTGTGGTTAAAACTGACTTTGTAATTTAGAGCATTAACACACAGCACCCCACCAGGACTCCAACTTTCAAAATCCAACTTAATAAATAGAAATATATAAAAATAGCTTAAATATACTTCTGATTTATACTTTAAAATATAGTTGTAAGACATTCTCTTTGAATTCTAAAATTAATTTTATAATTGCTGATACTGAAGAAAATAAATGATAATTCTAGACTAACCCATGAGGCATATCACTGCACTTAGCAAACACTGAAATTCAAGAATCTAATAGTTTAAAAGGTTGACTCCACATGGAGAAAAAGCTAAAATAAATGAGAAGAAATTCAAGTTTTCTGTTAACTTTAAAGAGAATTTGAATTTAGCAAAAATATGACAAAATCAAACCTTGTATAAGATTTATATCAGTTATCAGCTAGTGTTTAAAACTTCTATGAAAATGCAAGAGATGAAAGGAAGTCAGAGGCCAAACAGCCATACATTTGTTACCTATCTTCACAGCTGTTTGGTGCTCACAATGAGTTGTTTCCCTTTTTAAACTTCTTTCAGAAAATAGCATGGTACATAATTAATATGTATTTTTACAAATTTACTATGTTTATATTGTCATATATATTTCACCATATTTATAGGAGTTCTTGTGTGGTACTCTAGCATAAGCAATGGGCTACTGAGTACAAGGTTGATAGTTCAAACACACCATCAATTCCTTGGACAACCTATACAAGGTTGATATGAATGGGAACCAAATCCAAGGTACTTAACAACAACATAGGGCATCAAAGTTCCATTTTCTTTTTTTTTAATTTTTAGGTTTTTATTGTGAATTGAGAGAAAGTTTATAGGGCAGATCATCAGTTCTATATTTAACAAATCATACACTTTGTTTCATTACTATGATTGTAATTCCCTCCATGTATCATCAATTAAAAGTATTTCTCTCTAGTCATTTTAGCTCTTTAAAAACAAAACAAACAAAAGAAAACAAAACACTCAGGCATATATAATAAATTATACCACCACAGGGCACATTCTGGAAGTCTGCCTCCTGGCTGCCAGTTCTCAGGTCCTCTCTTCCCATGAATCTAGAGTCCTCAGCTGCTCCCTCTCTCCATGTCCTCATCTTTGCCTTTATCTCTGGTGTTGCTGCTTTTTTGTATAAGGTCCTGCATTCCACTTGTGCTCTTCTCCCTTGATGGTCCTAGGGTCCTCTCTTTCTGGACTGTAAGATTAACTACTTGCCCCTTTTTGTTACAAAACTTCAGTCTTTACAATTGTGACAGTTGCAATTAGTCATGATAACTATTACTTACTATTGAATCATAAGAATCTTATCCCCATTTATTTTTTCCAGACCAATCCAGACAAGTTGAAACTATTCGGTGGGGACTCTATGCCCCCCCCCCAACTCTTAAACTGAACTCCCTCTTGAAACCTTGTAAGTCAGTCACTTAGAGCTTTTATCACCCCCTCATTTTAAGTAGCCAATGTCTAAGTTGCCTGTCCCTATCTACCCTGAATACAGAGGTTATAGCATTGATCCTTGATGTGAAGACTCCTTCCCTCTCTTTTGGTATTTTGAGCTTCTATCTCCATGAGTATAGGTCAAGTTCATCAAATTGTAGCAATTTATCTTTATTTAGTTATCAAAAATTGTTTTGTTGTCGGCTTTTTTGTTTTGTTTTGTTTTTAATTTTCCTCTAGTCTAGTTCTAATTATCAAGCCATCAAAGCTAGGTCAAGTGGGTAATATTTGCATATTTGTGTGTTCTTATGCATCTCCCCTCACTTCATATCAGCTGGAAACTTCACTCTCAGCTCGAGCCCCATGTGGCTATGTCCTTGTCCATGGCTCAAGTGTCCCCAGGTCTCACCACACTTTGGACCCTCAGTTCTTCCTCTTCTCACTCTCATCTCCTGGTCAATGGGAGTGTACGGAACATGGTTGAACTCAGCCCATTTCTTCATTGCTGCCTTTCCCTTCTTCTACTCACCAGTCGACCAATGTGGTCACCAGCAAGTTTACATGCATGCTCATGTGTTCCCTTGAAGTTTCAGTCTTAGAGGGGGGTTTGTTCTGAAGGAACTTGATTGCTTGCCTTGATGGCTTCACAGCAAACAACTTGTCTATTCTTGTTTTAGCCAATCATACTGCCATTTTTTATTTGGGATTTTCCTAAAGATCTTTCTTTGACGATATATCTTCTGTTGTTCTAGTTATTCCAGGCTGGTCTGCTTTTCCTTTCTGGTCAAAGTTCCCATTTTTTTTATACTTCAGTTTCCTGTACCCCATTCCTACCCAATTGTTACGGGTTGTTGTAGTGTTGAAAATCCTAACCTAAGGTTAAAATTCCTTTTACGAATGAATTTCTCTTTTAATGACAAATTTGTGTCTTAAATAATATATTTTGATAAATAAAAGAAATTCAAAACAATGAATCTACAAAACACCTCATAACATGTATTAACCTGGAGGACATTATGCAGAGTAGAATAAGTCAATCATAAAAATATATTGAATGAGACCACTATTATATTTTTTAATTTATATAAAAATTCAAGAAAAGAGCCATGAAGGCAAGCAATCAAATCCCCTCAAAACAAATCCCCCTACAAGTCTGAAACTCAAAGGAAGCACATAAGCAGGCATGTAAGCTTTCTAGTGACCACGTTGGTCTAATGGTGAGTGGAACAGGTGGAAAGACAGCAATGAATATACGGGCTGAGTTTGACCATGTTCCATAGACCACTGCTGACTTGGAGATAAGAGAGAGAAGAGGAAGGGCTGGTTGGTCTTTAGTATAATGAGACCTATGGACTCCTGAGCCCATAGACAAGAACATAGCCATGGAAGTTGAAAACTGAGAGTGAAGCATCCAGTTGATATGAAATGAGGGGAGACACACAAGAATGTCCAAACTTGTAGATAGTACTCATTCAACCTAGCTTCAATGGCTTGATGATCAGAATTCAACTAGAGAAAGATTAAAAAAAAAAAAAAAAAAAAAAAAGGAAAAGTTTTTTTTGATAAAGGAAATAAGCATAAATTGCTACAATTTGATGAACTTGACCTATACTTATGTAGGTAGTCACTCAAAATACCAACTGAGCGGGTAGGATTCTTCACATCAATTATCACTCCTATCCCCTCTGTATACAAGGTTGATAGGAATGGGCAACTTAGACATTGGCTACCTAAAATGGGGGTGTAATCCATCTTAGAGACTGTAGTCTTTGACTTTCATCAATAAGTATTTTAAATTCTCTTTGCTTACAGCAAGCAATGTTGTGTCACCTGAACATTGCAGATTGTTAATGAGTCTTCGTCCAATCGTGATGCAAATTTCTTTTTCATAAAATCCAATTTCTCAAATTATTTGCTCAGCATACTAACCGAATCATTTCAGTGACATAGTACAATACTGGTACACACCTTTCCTGATTTTAAACCATTCATCATCCCTTTTTATGTTCTAATGAATTTCTCTTGGCCTATGCACAGGTTTCTCATGAACACAAGTAAGTATGCTGAAATACCCATTCTTCACAATGTTACATGTTATTGTCGTTGTTGTTGTTAAGTACTGTTGAGTCAGCTTCTGACTCATAGTGACCCTGTATAGGGTTTCCATGGAGCAACTTGTGAGCTTGACCTGCCAACCTTGCAGTTCAAATGACTTTTCAGTCCAGCACATTAACCCAGTGTGCCAAACCAGGACTCTAGCTTGTTACAATCCACACAATGTGCCAGACTGCAAAACAATAGTCAATATATTAAGTACAGGTAAACTTCTTTCTGGTATTCTATGCTTTAACCAAGATCTATCTGATGTCAGCTGTGATCTCCTTAATTTCATGTCTTTTCCTGAATTCAGCTTGAATTTCTGACAGCTCCCTCTTAATGTACTGCTGGGACTGTTTTCAAATTATCTTTAACAAAGTTTGCTTATATGTGATGTCAATGATATTGTTCAATGGTTTCCACATATAGCTTGGTCTCCTTTCTTTGGAATGGCCACAATTATGAATCTTTTCCAAGTAGTTGGTCAGGCAGCTGTTTTCCAAATTCCTGGCATAGATGAGTAACAAAGAGCACTGCATCTGTTTGTTAAAATATTTCAGTTTTCATTCCATCAGTTCCTGGAGGCTTGTTTTCCATCATTACCTTAAGCACAGCTTGAACCCCTCCCTTCAACACCATAAATTCTTGATCATACAATACCTCTTAACATGGCTGACAATTGACATACTCTTCTTGGTATAGTGACTCAGAGTATTCCTTCTATCTTCTTTTGATGCTTCCTACATCATTGCCTAGTGGGAAGAGACTGCAGGGGCCAGCCAGGTTGTTCTACTTACCCCGGACGTGAGAGTGCCTTCCTAGCCTAACCGTTGGATCATGGCTTTGAGGCGGGGTCAACCAACTTAGAGACCCACAAGCCCAGCCCAAAGCATCTCACTACAACCCAGTC
>NW_006408720.1:1505962-1510343 GCF_000296735.1 Chrysochloris asiatica | reverse complement strand
AAAAGAGGAAGACCCCCAACGAGATGGATCAGCCAGGTGACACCATTGATAGCATGGCGGCGGTAGTGAGGTTGGCCCAGGATCAGACATTGTTTTGTTCTGCTGTGCATGGGGTCACTATGAGTCGGTTCCGACTCGATGGCACCTGACAACAACAACAACAACATCATTCAATATTGTGTCCATTGTTAAGTGTTACTGAGTTGATTCCAACTCATAGAGACCCTGTGTATATAGTATTTCCAAGGAGTGCTGGTGATCTTGAACTGCTGACTTTGCAGTTCAAACAGACCTTGCAGTCCATCATATTAACCTTTAGCACCACACCAGTACTCCATTTTTCCCATAGAATCTTTCAACATTGCAAGTTGAGGCTCTAATGTTTCCTTCAATTCTTTGAGCTTGAGAAATGATGACTGTTCTTCTCTTTTGGTTTTTTAACATCAGAATATTGAACGCTTCATTGTAATACATTACTTTATCTTCTTGAGCTGTTTTGTGAAATTTTCTGTTCAGCTACTTTACTTCATCATTTCTTCAAATTACATTAGCATGTTTCAAGAATAAGTTACAGGGTTTCTTCTGAAATCCATTTTGTCTTTCCTTTGTTTCCTGTCTTTTTAATAACCTTTTCGCTATCTTAATGTAGAATTTTCTGGAAGTCATCTTCAACTATTCTTTGGTCATTAGTGTCTAAGCATCAACTCTGTTCTTGAGATGGTCTCTAAGTTCAGGTGGGGTATATGCAAGGCCATATTTTGGCTCTTGTGAACTTGCTTTAATTTTTTTTTTTTCTGCTTTGGTCTTAGCCAATATGAGCAATTGGTGGTCTGTTCCACAGTTGACCCCTGACTGATCATACTGAGTTTCTCCATTGTCTTTTCCCACTGATGTAGTCAATTTGTGTATTCCATCCAGTGATATCCATGTGTATAGTTGCCTTTTCATTGTTGAAAAGGTATGTGCAATGAATAAGTCATTGATCTTGAAAAAATTTCTAACATGCAGTATCCAGTATAGTGTCCATAAACAATACCGTATTTTCCAATTACTGGTCCTTGTTTTTGTTTCCAACTTTCACATTCCAGTCACTAGTAATTAACAATGCATCTTGATTGCATGCCTCATAAATTTCAAATTGAAAAAGTTACTGAAATTTTTCAGTTTCATTATCACTGACTTTAGCAGTTGGTGTGTAAATTTGAATAATGGTAGCAACTGATCTTCCTTGTAGATGTATGGATATTTCCTATCACAGACAATATTGCACATTAGGAAGACCTTGAAATGCTCTTCTTGATGATGAATGTGATGTTAATTATCTTCAATCTATCGTTCCTGAAATAGTAAATTGTAGGATAATGTGATTCAAAATGGCCAATACTAGTTCATTTCAGTTGAGTAATGCCTAGGATATTGAACATTATATATTCCATTTCATTTCTGACCATTTCCAGTTATCCTAGATTCATATTTTATGCATTCCCTTTTATGGTTATTAATGTATTTGTGCAGTTGTTTCTTCCCATTTTGAGTTGTGCCCCATCAGCAAATGGAGGTCCCAAAGGCTGTGGTCCATTCACATCATTAAGTTCAATTCTACTTTGAGGAAACAGCTATTTCCCAGTCGTAATGAGTGCCTTACATACTGAGGAGTTCATCGTCTGGCACTGTATAAAACAATGTTCCATTGCTATTCACAGGTTTTCAGTGGCTAAACTTTCTGGAAGCTCTGCTGAAATCCATCAACCATGGGTGACCCTGCTGGTATTTAAAATATCAGTGGTATGGCTTCCAGCATCACAGCAACACACAAACCATCACAGTACGGCAACTGATAGAGAAATGGTGGTTCTCACAATCTTCTTAAATTGCAAATGTATTTGCATTTATAGTGAAGAAAATTTAATATTGTTATGAGATTTCAGATATTGAAAAAGACACACATACACATGAGGGGAATTTAAGAAGCATGTGGAAAATATTCTACAATCTTCCTTTACTTTGTGTGTGTCTGTGTTGTTTGTATATATAGGAAAATTAAATATCCAATGATTCTCATTCATTGGTGCCATGGTTGAATAGTTGAATATAGTAATAGTGAAAGTCCTTTCAAAATATGCATATATGTGTGTGTTATTGTTGTTGCTAAGTGCTGTCCAGTCAGACCCTGTTTGTATATATGTGTGTGTGTGTGTGTGTGTGTATTTTGCTGTTGAGTGTCGTGAATTGTTTCTACCCATAATGACCCAGTATAGAGATTCTGAGAAGTAGCTGCTGGGTTTGAACTCCAGACCTTTTGGTTCACAGTCCAGTGCTCATCCTCAAGTATCACACCAAGAGTTTATATAGTATATATATATATATATATACTAGTGCCTAATCTGCAGACAATAATTAGCAGAATTCAAATCACAAGTCTTGCCATCTTATTATTACGGAAAAAAATAACTATAAAATGTTAGGAAATGATTTTACAACGTCTTGTTATACATATAAAATATTTTTTTGATTCTGTATTATCTTTTCATGGCAACTGTGCAAGTTAATGACAGTTAATTTTTCAGATAAGGAAAATAAAGATAATGTATTACTCTAAGGCAAAGATTGTGTAGGCTTGTTGGCAACAAGCTTATAAAATTAGGGGTTTACACAACTGTAATGTGTTCTTACTGAATACACAGCATGCACATAGGCTGCTCTGTATCACCCCATGGGGCTTTAAAGAAACGAGAACTGATGTTACTGAAGCTCTTTCTGCCTTCTGTATCATGAATAATAAATTATTTTTCTCTGAACCAGAGGTCTTGTGTATTCTGGAAGCATCTATGAGGTTTTAACATATTAATAGATTAGCTTGAAAGCAGGACAAAATATCAGACCTTTCCCAGTTCTTGACACCAGAACAAAAAGTCATAGGGGACACTTATTGTTGTTGTTGTTGTTGTTGCTGTTGTTGTTAGGTGCCATTGAGTCGGTACCGACTCATAGCTACCCTATGTACAACAGAATGGCACACTGCCTGATCCTGAGCCAACCTCACAATTGTTGTCATGCTTAAACCATTTATGTTGCCACTTTGACAATCCATCTCACTGGGGGTCTTCCTCTTTTTCTATGACCCTCCATCCTACAGAACATGATATCCTTCTCCAGTGACTGTTCCCTCCTGAAAATATGTCCAAAGTATGAGAGACAAAATTTGGCCATCCTGGCCTCCAAGGAGCACTCTGGCTGCACTTCTTCCAACACAGATGTGTTGGTTCTTTTGGCAGCCCATGGCACTTTCTATATTCTCTTCCAACACCATAACTCAAAAGCATCAATTCTTCTATAGTCTTCCTTATTCACTGTCTATCTTTCGCATGCATATGAGGTTATTGAAAATACCATGGCTTGGGTCAGGCGCAACTTAAGTCCTCAAGCTGACATCTTTGCTCTTCAATACTTTAAAAAGTCTTGTATAGCAGATTTGCCCAATGCAATATGTCCTTTGATTTCTTGACTGCTGCTTCCATGAGTGTTGATAGTTGATTTCTTGACTGCTGCTTCCATGAGTGTTGATAGCTGATCCAAGAAGAATGAAGTGTTTGACAACTTCAATCTTTTCTCCATTGATAAGACTATTGCTTATTGATCCCATGGTGAGGATTTTTGTTTTCTTCACATTGAGATGCAATCCATACTAAAGGCAGTGGTTTTTGATCATCATTAGTAAATATGTTAAGTTCTCTTCACTTTCAGCAAGCAAGGTGGTAGCATCTGCATATCTTAGGTTGTTAATGAGGGGACATTACTACAGGGTAAAAACGAATTGTTGTTAAGTGATGATGAGTTGGTTCCACCTAAAAGCAATTTTGTATGGGGTTTCAGAGACTGTAAATCATTTGTGTGATCTGGTCTCATGTTTCAAACACAGAGAAGCAGGTGGGCTCAAACCAGTACTTATCCTACAGAGAGCCACTGTACTCCAAAAAACTCATTAGGACAACTGAAAAAAAAATTAACACTTCCTTGTTGTTGTTGTTGTTACAAGATATAGAGTCGGTACCAACTCATAGTGACCTTATGTACAGCAGAACAAAACACTTCCTGATCCTGGGTCAACCTCACTACTGTTGTCACACTTTGGTCCATCGATGCTGCCACTTGGCCAATCCATCTCACTGGGGGATCTTCCTCTTTTTGTCTGATCCTCCACCTTACCAAACATGATATCCTTCTATAGCGACTGGTACCCCCTGACAATATGTCTGAAGTATGAGAGACGAAGTTTGGCTGTCTTGGTCTCCAAGGAGCACTCTGGCTACACTTCTTCCAAAACGGATCTAGTGGTTCTTTTGGCAGCTCATGGCAATTTCAATATTCTCCTCCAACAACA
>NW_006408720.1:1496013-1504582 GCF_000296735.1 Chrysochloris asiatica | reverse complement strand
TGATTCCAGATCTTTGCACATTTTGTTGTAATATTTGGCTTTATCTTCTCGAGCTGATCTTTGAAATTTTCTGTTCAGCTCTTGGACCTCCTCATTTCTTACATTTGCTTTAACATCTCTACACTGGAGAGCAAGTTTCAGTGTCTCTTCTGCCATCCATTTTGACTTTTTCCTTCTTTCTTTTCTTCTTAATACATTTTTGCTTTCTTCATGTCTGATGGTCTTGATGTTATCCTATAACTCTCTGGTCTTGGGTCATTAGTGTTTAATGTATCAAATCGGTTCTTCAGATGATCCCTAAATTCAAGTGGTATATATTCAAGGTCATATTTTGGCTCCCACAGACTTGATTTTATTTTCTTCAGCTTCAGTCTGAATTTGCATGTGAGTGAGTAATTGATGGTCTATTCCACAATCTGCCCCTTCCCTTTTTTTGATGGATGATATGGAGCTTTTCCAGTGTCTCTTTCTGCAAATGTAGTCAATTTTATTTCTATGTATTCTATCTGGTGAGGTCCATGTGTATTGAAATCTCTTATGCTGTCTAAAGAAGGTATTTGAAATGAACAAATCATTGGTTTTGCAAAATTCTGTCATGCGTTCTCCAGCATCATTTCTAACCATAAGATCTTATTTTCTAACTTCTGATTCTTCCTCTTAGCTCCCAACCTTTGCATTCCAATCACCAGTAATGATCAATACATCTTGATTGCATGTTTGATCAATTTCAGATTGAAAAAGCTGTTAGAATTCTTCTATTTCATCCTCACTGGTTTTAGTGGTTGGTGTGTAAATTTGAATAATGGTGGTATTGACTGGGCTTCCCTGTAGGTGCATGGATATTTTCCTATCACAGACAACATTTGTACCTCATGGCTGATCTGAATACATTCTTTTTGACAATGAATGCAACACCAGTCCTTTTCAATTTGTCATTCCCGGCACAGTAAACCATGTGGTTGTCAGATTCAAAATGGCCAAAACCAGTCCATTTCAGCTCACTAATGCCTAAGGCATTTATCTTTATGTGTTCCATTTCATTTTTGACAACTTCTAATTTTCTCAGATTCATACTTCATATATTCCATGTTCTGATTTTCAATGGATATTTACGGCTGTTTTGCTTCATTTTGGGTTGTGCCCCATCAGCAAATGAAGGTCCCATGGGCTTTTCTCCCATGGGCTTATTGCATTCACATTATCCGGGTCAACTATACTTTAAAGAGGCAGCTCTTCGCCAGTCGCATTTTGAGTGCCTTCCAATGCGAGGGACTCACTTTCCCGCACTAAATCTGACAGTCTTTCTCTACTATTCATAAGGTTTTCAGTGACTAAATATTCAGAAGTAGTTCATCACTCCTTCTTCCTAGTCTGTCTTTGTCTGGAAGCTCATCTGAAACCTGTCCACCAAGGGTGACCCTGATGGCATTTAAAATACTGGTGGCATAGCTTTCAGAATCACAGCAACTCAGAAGCCACCACAGTATGACAAACTGACAGACGAGTGGTGGTGACAGACAAGTGATGTGTAGGGTTATTAGGGGAATCAACTCATTATAGAATTGCTTTTCCAAATCAAAGTTCTTATATCCAGATTACCTCTTCTCTAGTGGTTGTTCATCTTTTTTTGTTTTTACTTTTAGACTTCCTCCAAAAGAGAATGTAATTTAATTTGTCTTGTTTTTCAAAAAGTAGTTACTCCATTCTTCAAAATAATTAGTAAATTATCATGAAAAAAATCATATTGATATAGAACAAGTTATGTGATTTATAACTCAGAGGTTGAAGCCAAAATTATTTTTAGAGTTCATTTAATGGACAAAAAATATTAGACATCCTTTGACATTTATTTCAAAGTTATCAATGACTGATTCTCATGGTTTTAGATTGAACTGTTGTTAATTATTGATATTTGACAATGTTTGATTAAAAATGTTATTTTACATAGTGAAATCTCATGCATATGATTTGGGAAAGGAAAATTAGGCATCTAATGATATTTCTTGTACAATGGTGTCATGGCTCAGTATAGTGAAAGCCCTCTCATGGTATATAATGCTGACATACATGGTGTGATAGTGATTCATGTCAGAGCAACATTTACATGTGATTGAAAATATCCAGGCATAATTGATCTCCTGTTTTTCTAGTTTGTTTGAAGTCATTTTCTTTGCTCTTGGAGGAGCACTGTAGGATAAGCACTAGACACTAGACTGCTAACCACAAGGTCAGTAGATCAAACCCACCAGCTGCTCCTTGGAAAACTTACACAGGGTTGTTAAAAGCTGGAACTGATTTGACTACACTTACAACTTAGCAATAAGGAGCTCTGGTAGCTAGGAATCAGGCTGCGAACCGCAAGGTCAGCAGTTCAAAAGTACCAGCTGTTTTGCTGGAGAAAGGTGAGGCGTTCTGCTCCCATAAAGATTTACAGCCTCGGAAACCCTGTACATGGTCGCCATGAGTCGGAACTGACTCCACGGCACACAGCCACAATTTAGGAATAATAGTAATAGTGTTTCTTAGATTTTTTTAGACCTAAATTAACTTTTGCCTGAAAAAAATAATTTCCTAATTATGCCCAGTTATTATTAAATCTTTAAAATAGTTCTTTACTGTGTTTTCCACATTTCTCCCAACAACTTCCTGAAATAACCCTATTTCAGTTCATAAAAACCAAAAACAATTGAACAAATATTTCACAATTTTATCCTTATTTTTACCTTTTGTTTATCTTTTTATTGCTTTTTTCTTTTTTTTTTCTCACATATACTAAAATAATTGTAGAACAATTTCATGCAGCAATCATACCTTCAACATCTTAAGCAGTTATTCAGTTCTTAACCAGTACAGTTAAAAAAGAACTGTAAATTTTATTTCATTTTTTGGTTTAAAATAACTTCTTGAAAACTTGGTTATTCAAATGTGTCTCTGATGAAACTGAAAACTCTCAAGGAAGTGGAAAAGACATGCTTGGGGGTGGTTGGCAAAGGCTCTGATGGGAATATCTACAGTTATAGAAGCCCTTGAATCAGAATGAAGCCTATTGAAATTCTTTGTTTCCTAAATTTACAAATTCAGATATGTTGCCAAAAACTTCAGGTGCGCCATCTAGTAAGAGCAATGAGATATTCTTTCCAGTTGAAGTTTGATTGGCGAAGAAAAATTTCACCATCTAAGATACCAATGTCTTTAATAGTTTGCAGACAATACTCAAACAATAGCAATTCTTTGATGTTGGGTGTTTGTAGCTGAGAGCTAGTTGAACTGAAAGAATGATAGTAATTTCACCCAGTTGTATGCTTAAAGGAAATAACAGCTGCCAGTTCCTTCATGACATATTTCAAAATACTAAAAGATATGTCAGTGACTCTTGAGTAAATTATATCAAACTATAGATGCATCGATTTAGTTTACTTCCTCATAAACAAAGTTGACATTTCCAGGGCATACTCATATAATGACTTGGTCAAGAGCTTTCCTATGTTTATGGATATTTTCTGTTGGCAATGTTATGAGCAGTTCTGTAGCCCACTTCAAGCACAAAGATTACATGTTAAATCAAATTTAAGTTTTCATCAAGTTCTAACCTTTTCTAACCGATACATCTGACAAATATTTGACATGACTGATGCATTTCAGAACAAATAGATAAAAAATGCTTCTTTGGCATTCTTGGCATCACATGAACTTATTGGCAAGAAAAAAAAAAATCTTGGCAACATTAGAAGCACTGAAGCTTTTATATACCAAAGAGTTTAGCAATGAAAGTAAAATATAACATGCAAAGCTTTGCTATACTGTTTTTATGTTTTCCAATCGGGATTGGCTTAACCTAAAAAAATACTAATGTCCATACTCATGATGATGGTTGGTGATGGTCATATGTCTTCAAATCGTTCCAACTCATAGCAACCCTGTATAGAATTTCTAAGGAGTGGCTCACAAGTTTGAACCACTGACCTTGCAGTTCAAACTAACCTTGCAGTTCAGCTCATTAACTAGAGTCACACCAGAACTCCATATTCGTGATAGTGAGTATATTTTTATTCTACAGTGTCATAAAGTATGGTAAATTATGACATAAAACAAATTTATGAGTGCCATATTGTATGAAACTTAGTATATATTGTTTTGAGAGGAATTAATAAAAATATATCGTGATATCTTGGATTATATGCTCAGTATCATACAATATGACACAAATGTGCTTTACTGCATAATTTCTTATATTTGATGGCATTGCACACTTGCATTAAATGAATGAAAAGTTGATAATAGAATTAGATATAACATTTCAATAGATACAAACAAAACCGAGGAAACAGAGTCTTGTTGTTAATGCCATTGATTTGATTCCAACTCATAGAAACCCAGGACAGGGTTTCCAAGGAGTAGCTGGTGGGTTTGAGCTACCATCTATGTTCTTAGCAGTTCATTGTTTATCTGATAGTGCCACATAAGGACTCCAGTTTTGTTGTATTTAAGTACTGACTCATAGTGACTAATAGCGACACTATACAGGGTTTCCAAGGAGCAGCTAGTGGGATTTCCTTGCTGGCCTTGTGGTTCATAGTCTAGTGCTGATCTTACAGTGACACTCCAGGAGTGGTACATAAATAACCCAATGACTTGATTCTTAGACTGTACACTTAATATTGATGCAAATATTGTGAAGCTGATTATCCTCTTAGTGTCTCAATTTTTGCATCTGCACAATGGATTTTTGTATTTAAATTATATAATTTAGCGTGTAAGTAGATTCACAAATTTTAAAGATTTTACCTTTATTTATAAATCTCATTCTATCTGTATTATAATTTTTGAACAAACAAAATGAGAAATTAAAAATTAAAATAAAATCGATTGTGGTATTTTTTTTGCACACATTAATATTTTCTGAAGACCTAATACTAGGGAGATAATTATAATGTAAAATGCAATTTGTTGTCAGAATTTAGAGATAACACTTTTATCTCAGTAAAGATTAGGAAACCTTGATATAGGTTAATCATATGAGTAATATAAACATTTATTGGAGTACAATTTTTTTTGTAAACAATTGTACAGCTATATTAGAAGAAATGTGTACCTAATATAAGGAAGATGATAGTCACACAAGTCCTGTTGTGGCAAACAAGAATATACACCGGACTGCTAGCCACAAATTTGGCAATTCAAATTCACCAGCTGCTCCTCAAAAAACCTATATAGAATTGCTATGAATTGAAACTGACTCTACAACACTTAAAAACAATTTTAATTTTATAAAATAATCTTTCATGTTTATCTCATAGTTCTAGAAAAAATTAGCAACAACAATAACAAAAAAAAAACTGCCTAATGGAAAATGATGAAAAAACAAGAGAACATAAAAATGTAACACCATGTCATTTGATAAATATTCAGAAAATGAGGATTTTTTTCCTAGGCAAGATTAGAAAATGATGAGACTTTTCTCACAATCAGAGTATTCAAATTATTAGACAAAAAGATGCAGTATTCTTTATCACCTTTAAGGAATATTTTTTATTGTTAAGTGCCTTTGAGTCTGTTCCGACCCTGTATAGGGTTTCCAAGGAGTGGCTGGTGAGTTTGAACTACTGATTTGTGGTTAAAACCAACCTTGCAGTCCAATGCTTTTTCCTATAGCATCACCTATAATCAAGCATAATTTAAAAAGTTAAAAAAGAAAAAAAAAATGATTCAGTTTAAATAAGATCATCCAAATACTTATAATTATCCAAATATAAAATAGATTTTTATATGCAACACTGGAGATATCCCACTATACAATATTCCTAAACACTCTATTTTGCACTTTCCAATAATATGTAGTTGAAGGAAGAAGTCCAAGGTGCATTGAAGGAATTAGCAAAGAACAAGGCACCAGGAATTGATGGAATAAAATTGAAACTTTTCAAGAAAGTGAGGCAATCCTGGAGGCACTCACACATCTTTACCAAGAAATTTGGAAGACAACTATCTAGCCAACTGATTAAAAGAGATCCATATTTGTGCCCATTTCAGAAGAGAGGTGACCCAATGGAATGCAGAAATCATCAGAAAATGTCTTTGATATTCCATGTGAGTCAAGTTTTACTAAAGGTACTACAGAAATGGCTGCAAGTGTACATTGGCAGAGAACGTCCAGACGTTCAAGCCAGCTTCATAACAGAACGTGCAACATGGGATATAACTGCTGACGTCCAATGGATCTTGGCTGAAAGCAGAGAATACCAGAAAGATGTTTACCTGTGCTTTATTGACTATGCAAAGGCTTTCAATTGTGTGGATCACGACAAGCTGTGGACACCATTTAGAAATATGAGTATTCCAGAACACTTAATTGTGCTCATGAGGAATCTGTACATGGAACAAGAGGCATGTGTTCAAACAGAACATGGATACACTGAATGGTTTAAAATTAAGAAAGGTGTGTGACAGGGTTGTATTCTTTCACAATACTTATTCAACCTCTATGCTTAGCAAATGATCTGAGAAGCTGGGTTATATGAAGAAAAACGTGGCATCAGGATTGGAAGAAGATTCAATAACAACCTGGGATATGCAGATGATACAACCCTGCTTGCTAAAAGTGATTAGGACTTAAAATACTTACTGATGAAAAAAAAAACAAAAAACAAAAAAAAACCTTACTGATGTAAATCAAAGACCACAGCCTTTGGTATGGATTGCATCTCAATGTAAAGAAAACCAAAATCCTCATCACTGGTCTAATAAATAACATTCTTGTCAAATAAGAAAAGATAGAAGTTGTCAACAACTTCATTCTTCTTGGATCAACCATCAACACTCTTGGAAGCAGCAGTCAAGAAATCAAACGACGTGTTGCATTAGGCAAATCTGCTGCACAAGACCTTTTTAAAGTGTTGAAGAGCAAAGATGTCAGCTTGAAGACTAAGGTGCGCCTGACCCAAGCCATGGTATTTTCTATACCTTCATATGCATGTGAAAGCTGGACAGTGAATAAGGAAGACTGTAGGAGAATTGCTGCTTTTGAGTTCTGGTGTTGGAGGAGAATATTGAAAGTGCCGTGGGCTGCCAAAAGAACCAACAGATCTGTGTCTGAAGAAATGCAGCCAGAGAGCTCTTTGGAGGCCAGGATGGCCATACATTGTCTCTCATACTTTGGACATATTTTCAGGAGGGACCAGTCACTGGAGAAGATTATAATGTTTGGTAGGATGGAGGGTCAGAGAAAAAGAGGAAGACCCTGAGTGAGATGGATTGGTAAAGTGGTAGCATCAATGGGCTCAAGTGTGGCAACAATTATGAGGTTGGCCCATGACCAGGCAGTGTTTCTTTCTGTTGTGCATAGGGTCGCTATGAGTCACTAGTGACTCAATGGCACCTAACAAGGATTCTTCCAACACAGATCTGTTTGTTCTTTTGCAGCCCATGATACTTTCAATATTCTCCTCCAACACCATAATTCAGAACATCAATTCTTCTAAAGTCTTCCTAATTCACTGTCATTACAACAACAAGGACAACATTTAATACATCATATATTGATTTCACAAATATATAAATGACCATTCCTACTAATAACAAATATGTTAATGTGTAAAGTTGTAGGTGAATAGAGGATGCTCCAGAGTGATGGCAATGCTTTAATTAGTCAATAATCATTGACAGTGGCAGTTTATTCACTTAAAATTTGCCCATTTGGCTTTCATTTTGTGCTCTTTCATCTATTTAACTATTAGAACATTTGGTGTTGCTGTTAGGTGCCACTGAGTCAGTACTGACTCATAGCAACCCTTTACACAACAGAGCAAAACACTGCTAGTTCCTGAGCCAACCTCATAATCTTTGCTATGCTTGAACCCATTGCTGCTGCAACTGTAACAATCCATCTCATCTGAGGTTTTTCTCTCTTTCTCTGGCCCTCCCCTTTATCATACATGATATATTTCTCCCTAGAATCCTTCAATATTTCAAGTCAAGACAATTTTTTTTTTCCTTCAGTTCCTTCAACTTGAGAAATGCTGAGTGTGTTCTTTCCTTTTTTCCCCTAACTCCAGGTCTATGCACATTTTATTATATTACTTTGTCTTCTCTAGCTGCCCTTTGAAATTTTCTATTCAGCTCTTTTAACTCCTCATTTTTTCATTTGTTTTAGCATCTCTATACTGAACAGCACATTTCAGAGTCTCTTCTGACTTCCATTTTGACTTTTCTTTCTTTCTTTCTTGTCTTCTTAATGATCTTTTGATTTCTTCCTATATAATGCTAATATTTCTCTGCTATTAAAGAGAAGTTGGAAGGAATACACAGAGTCTTTGTACCAAAAGGAAATAGTTAATGTTCAACCATGTCAAGAGGTACCATATGATCAAGAGCCAATGATACTCAGAGAGAAAGTCCAAAGTGCATTGAAGGAATTGGCAAAGAACAACGCACCAGGAATTAATGGAATAAAAATTGAAATCTTTCAAGAAAGTGATGCAGCACAGGAGGCACTCACTCATCTCTGCCAAGAAATTTGGAAGACAACTATCTGGCCAACTGAATGGAAGAGATCCTTATATGTGCCCATTCC
>NW_006408720.1:1451639-1494868 GCF_000296735.1 Chrysochloris asiatica | reverse complement strand
AAGAAGTGTAGCCAGAGTGCTCCTTGGAGGCCAGGATGGCTAAACTTCGTCTCTCATACTTTGGACATACTGTCAGAAGAGAACAGTTGCTAGAGAAGGATATCATGCTTGGTAAGATGGAGAGTCAAAGAAAAAGAGGAAGACACCCAATGAGATGAACTGGCCAGGTGGCAGCATTGATGGACTCAAGTGTGGCAGCAGTAGTGAGGTTGGCCAAGGATCGGACATTGTTTCATTCTGCTGTGCATGGGGTCGCTATGAGTCAGTTATGACTCGATGGCACCTAACAACAACAATAACAATGCTAATATAACTCTTATGGACTTTAGTGTCTAATGCATCCTATCTGTTGTTCAGATGATCTCTAAATTCAGATGGCATATGTTCAAGATCATATTTTGGCCCTTGTGGATTTATTTCAGTTTTCTTTAGCTTCAGCTTATACTTGCATACAAACAATAGATGGTCTGTTTCACAATCTGCCTCTGGTCTTGTTTAGGCTATGATATGGAGCTTTTCCACCATTTCTTTCCATAATATAGTCAATTACATTTCTGTATATTCCATCTGGTAAGGTCTATGTGTATAGTCATCCTTTATGTTGTTTATAAAAGACATTTGTAATGAAGAAAATATTTGTCTTGGAAAACTCTATCATATGATCTTGAGCAACACTTCTATCACCAGGACCATATTTTCCAACTTTTAAGTCTTCCTATTTGTTTCTAACCTTTGCATTCCAATCACCAGTAATTAACAATACATCTTGATTGTGTGTTTAATTAACTTCAGACTGAGGAATTTGGTAGAATTCTTCAATTTCATCATCATTGGCTTTAGTGGTTCGTGCATAAATTTGAATCACAGTGGTATTAACTGCTTTTCCTTGTAGACATATGGATATTATTACATCATAGATAGCATTGTCCTGCAAAATATATCTTGAAATGCCCTTTTTAATGTGATGTCATTCCTCTTCAATTTGTCATTCCTAGTATAGTAAGCCATGTGGTTGTCAGATTCAAAATGGCCAATACCAGTCCATTTCAGCTCACTAATGCACGACTCTATGGCACCTAACAACAACAATGTGTAGGATATTGATGTTTCTATGTTCCATTTCATTTAATGTCTAATTTTCCTACATTCACACTCCAATTATTAATGGGTGTTTATAGCTGTTTCCATTCTTTTTGAATTGTGAACCCTCAGCAAAGGGTCACAAAGGCTTTCCTCCATTTGCATCACCGCAGTCTACTTTAATTTGAGGAGTCAGCTCTTCCCCAGTTGCATTTTGAATGTCTTCCAACTTGAGGGGCTCAACTTCTGGCAATATTTCTGATAATATTCTGGTACTTTTCACCATGTTTCAGTTTCCAAAGTTCCAGTGGTTCCTGGCAGTGATCCACTGCTATTCATGAAATTTTCAGTGACAAAGTATTCAGAAGTAGTCTGTTTCTCCCTAATAATTGGTCTTCACCTGGAAACTCAGCTGAAGTATAAATTGTGCTTGGCATAGCTTCCAGAATCACAGCAACACTCACATTACCACTGTATAACAAACTGACAGATGAATTGTGATGACACTAGAACATAATAAAAGACTAATATTCACAATAATGCAATAAATTCTCAGTTGCCTAATCTAACAAAATACAAAATGAGATTAATTAAGCACAAGTTATTCTCATTTCCTTATTTGTTTCTACTTACAATGTTGTCATTTCTACTTATTTAAACAGTATTATTAAAAATAATTGCTTTCAGAAATTAATGTTATTTTAGCTTTTTCTGTATTCTAATTTTTCCCACCTTGTCATCATAGTCATTCATGAACTATCTTAGTCATCCTGCTTTCTTTAATAAATAACAGATCTTTGAAATTTTCTTCAACTCCTAAAGACAGAATTTTTCCCCCACAGAACTCTAATTCAATTTTAATTATTTATTTTAAAGTATTCTTAGTGGAAAAACATATCAAGAATTCAGTTTTGTCATCTAGTTTTATTTTGTTGTTAGGTGATGATTCATAGCGACCTTAAATACAACATAACTAAATAATGCCAGGTCCTTTGCTATCCTCACTATCACTGTTACGCTTGAGTCCATTGCTGCTACTTCTATTCCAATCCATCTTATTGGGTGTCTTCCTCTTTATCACTGACCCTCCACTTACCAAGCATGATGTCCTCCTTCAGGGACTGATCTCTTCTGATAATATGTCCAAACTATGACAAAGTTTTGCCATCCTGGTTTCCAAGAAACATTCTGACTTTACTTCTTCCAGCACAGATTTGTTTATTTTGAAAATCCATGGTGGTTTCAATATTCTTCTCCAACACCATAACCTAAATGTATCAATTCTTCTATTGTCTTCCTTATTCATTGTCCAACTTTCATAAGCATATGAGGCTATTAATAATACTGGGGTTTGGGTCAAGTGCACCTTAGTCTTCAAATTGACATCTTTACTCTTGAATAATTCCAAGAGATCTTATGTAGCATATTTGCCTAATGCAATACATCATTTAATTTCTCGATTGCTGCTTCTATGAATTTTGACAGTGGATTCAAGTAAAATTAAATCTTTGATACTTCCATATTTTCTCTATTTGTTGTTGCTAAGTGCCATCAAGTCAGTTCTGACTCATAGTGACCTCTAGGATTTCCAAGGAGTGGCTGATGAGTTTGAACTGCCAAGCTTGAAGTACAAACTGGCATTTCGGTCCAATGCTTATCCTACAGTGCCACACCAGGATTCAGTTTCTCTGTTTAGTATGATGTTATTTATTGGTCCAGTGATGAGGATTTCTGTTTTTTTTACAGTGAGGTGCAAGCCATACTGAAGGCTATGGTCTTTGATCTTTAAGTCCTTACCACATTTAGTAAGCAAGGTTGTATCATCTGCACATCACAGGCTGTTAAGGAGACTTTGTGAAATCCTATTGCCACATTCTTCTTCATATACTCCAGTTTCTCTGATTAGTTGCTTAGAACAGAGATTGAATAAATACTGTGAAATAATATAACTTGGCACACACCTTTCCTGATTTCAACCATAATCCCTTTGTTCCATTGGATTGATTTCCTCTTGGTCTATGTACAGTTTTCTTATGAGAACAATTAAGTGTTCTGAAATACACATTCTTTACTATATTATCTATAGCTTGTCATGATCCACATAGTCCAAAACATTTGCATAGTCAATAAAGTACAGGTAAACATGTTTCTGGTATTCCCTGATTTCAGCCAAGATCCATCTGACATCAACAATGTAATTGTTTGTTCCATGTTCTCATCTGGATCCGGCTCAATCTTCTGGGAGTTCTTTGTCAATGTATTGTTGCAGCCAAATTTAAATTATATTTTGCAAAATTTTACATGCATGCCATATTAATTATATTGTCTGATACTTTCCACATGTCAGAGTCACCTCTCTTGAATTAGCAAAATATGGATCTCTTTCAATAGTAAGCCAAATAACTGTCTTCCAGATTTCTTGGCATAGCTAAATGAAAGGCTCCAATGCGGCATCAGTTTGTTGAATGATTTCAGTTTGTAGTCCATCAGTTCATGCAGCCTTTCTCTGCAACTCCTTCAGTACTGCTGTTATTTTGTTATATGCTACCTGTTGAAATGCTTAAACACTGACCATTTCTTTTTAGGACAGGGACTTGGTGGAATCCTTCCATCTTCTTTTGATGCTTGCTGCGTCATTCAACATTTTACACATAAAATGCTTCAAAGTTGCACAACAAGGCTTACTTTTTTTTCAGTTCCTTCAACTTAAGAAATGCTGTTTTCCCTGTTTGCTGTTCTAGCTCCAAATCTTTACATATTTCATTATAGCAATTGACTTTTTCTCCTTTAGCTGCCATTTGAAATTTTCTATTCATCTTCTCTACCTCCTCATTTCTCCCATCTACTTTAGTATCTCTATACTGGAAAGCAAGATTCAGAGTCTTTAGTTTCATACATTGAGACAAATGCCGTATCCTGTATTTCCCTAAGTGTCAACACAACAACAACAATAAACATATCCTTTTTCATGTCTCTATTTATTTCAGTCTTTATTTGAAATTTTGGATTCCAGATATTATTTATAAAATTTTATACTGTATTTTTTGCATTCTCTATAAGCAATATGGAGTCCTGGTGTGCCACTGTGGGCTAATGTGACGGATTGCAAAGTTAGTTTGATCCACAAGGTTGGCGGTTCAAGCTCGCCATCCACTCCTTGGAAACCTTATACAGGGTTGCTATGGGTCAGAACTAAGTCAATGGCACTAACTCAACAGCATAAGTAATGTACCCAAAGAAACTGTATAATGCAAAGATTCCTTCAACTCCTTTAATATGAGTGTTTTTTAAGAATTCTGTGTTCATATCATCCTGACACTTAATGATTAATATATATGACATATTAATGATATTTTTTTGTTGTTGTTTAAGTGCTATCAAGTCAGTTACGACTCACTGCAACCCTGTATATGGTTTCCAAGGAGCAACTAGTAAGTTTGAACTGCCACCCTTGTGGTTCAAAGTGACCTTATTGACCAGTGCTTTATCCCACAATGCTACACTGGGATGTCAGTGTTATGTAGATGTCCTCAGTGATATCCAATATTGGTGTATCTTTTAAAAGACAAACAAGGATATAGTTTTCCCTTACCTTGAAGTTTTCTACAGTGCATATACTCAACAGGAGAGTTATTTTTTTAAGCTGATTTGTTGGATATGTGGAATAAATTTCAATGTGCATTCTTTGTAGGATGGCCTAAGTTTCCCCATGTTTACAATAGGTGGCCAGTATTATATCTGATTAATGCTCTTTGCCAACATAACCTGTTTTCTTTGCTATATTTTATGTTCACCCTAATTCTGTAGCATAAATTTATCTACTTGGAAGGATTTCTAATGGATGTAAAACTAATCCTACTGCTATATGCATGTAAAAGTTGGACAGTGAATAAGGAAGACCGTAAAATAATTGATACATATGAAGTATGGTGTTGGAGAATATCAAATACACCATTAACTACTAAAAGAACAAATATCTTGGAAGCGAGGATGGTGTAACTTTGTGTCCATACCTGGGAGATGATCACAGGAGGGACCAGTCCTAGGAGAAGGACATCATTCTTGCTAAACTGGATGGTCAGCAAAATAAAGATGACCCTCAGTTAGAATGGATTGACACATGGTAAAAACAAAACTGTCTATCTTCATAACAATTATGACCATGGCCCAGGACCTGGTAGTGTTTTGTTCTGTTGTACATAGGATTGCTATGAATCATAACTAACTCAATGGCACCAAACAACTTAATACCTGAAAAAAAAGCTGAATCATAAAAGCCTATTTAGATCAATCTGAATGCTCCAATTCATTTTATTAATATATTCACCTATGTAATATATAAATCAAATGCAACCTTGACCTGTGAACTATACTTTAAGTATAATTTTTCACTTTTGAAAAGTCATAATCAATAAAATAATTTTTCTCCCTTTCTGAGTTAAACACCTCAGTTCTTTCTATATGTTAATATTGCTTTGCAAAAATAATAACCATCAATGAGTATCTTTGAAAGCATTTCACATTGATATATATTTTTTTAATTTAAAAGAAATAGAACAATAAAAAAAACAGAATTCCCTCAAAGTTTCAAGTTAATCCTGTCATTATTTTACTTTTAAATAATTGGTTTTCAGAAAACAAATACATAAATTAAAATTCGATATTATTTTCCTTTGACTCATTTCAAACCAAAATTAGAAATTCTTATAATTTATTAGCTTTTAATAGGAAAATAATTTACCAACGTGTTTTTGTATTAGAGAATAAAGCCAAATTTAATATGTGTATTCAAGACTTTATCTTAATAAATATGTTTTATAAGTTAATGTCATAAAGAAAAGAAAGATAATAAAATTTCCAGAATTAATTCAACTTAAAATTTTGTTTTTAATCTTCATTTGTGATTCTTTTCTACTACAAGTTATTTCTATGACTTCTTTACAGTTTGTTACTAACAACCCATCACTTCCTGGTGATAAACTTTGCTTTTAAAATGTCTCACCCAGCTGTGTAATTCTGGCTCCTACTGTAAGTATAAGATGAAAATGCATTCCTCTTTCTTCACAACTGCCACACTCTGATCAGAAAAATGTTTCATTATATATTTTTTTATTTTGAAATTTTAAGGACAGTAAAAAGTGGAAATCATATCAAATCTATAATTACAATGTTAATATTATGACAATGAATTTGTAGGTTGTTCTTTTTTAAGATACTGAATCCAGAAAGAAAGAAATAATAAAAACATATGTACTTTGTAGTACAAGCTAGCCATAGTAAGAACATCATGTCTGACAGACAATATTTAAGAGTTCTTCCCTAAAGGATACATTGTGGAAGATGTAAAGTGGTAAAAATTCAGAAACTACTGATGTTATATAACAGAAGTTGTTTTCTAAATCCAAATATAAAAGATTTATCATTTTCTATGCTTTTTTCATGCTTTTTTTCTTTTATATATATAATACTGTTATTCAGTACATAATGCTTTCTCTAGGATTAGATAAAGTTTACATATTGTCATTATTATTATCTCTCAGAAAAGAGAAAACTTCATGTCTTCTTCAAAAACAGGAACACAAAGATCTTAAGCACCACTCATCTGTCAGTTTCTCATATCATGGTGGCTTACATGTTGCTGTGATTCCAGGGCACCAGAATTTTAAAAACCAGCAAGGTCACCCAAAGTGGATAGGTTTCAGAGTAAGATAAACTAAAAGTAAAGAGAGATAGACTACTTCCAAATATGTAGTCACTGAAAACCTTATGAATACCAGTAAAACACTGACAGGATGAGAATACTGAATACTGAAACATGATAAAGAGCACCAGAATATTATCACCCATAGTGTCAGAGGATGAGCCCATCAGTTTGTAAGGCACTCAAAATATGACAGGGGAAGAGCTGCCACCTCAAATTATTGTTGACTGTGATGATGCCTAGGGAGCAAAGCTTTTGGAATCTTCATTTGTTGATGAAGCACAATTCAAAATTAAGAGGAACAGCTATAAACATCCATTAATAATTGAAAAAATGGAATGTATAAAGTATAAATCTATGAAAATTAAAATAAAATAATGAAACATATAAACATTAACATCATAGGTATTAGTGGGCTGAAATGGACTGGTATTGGCCATTTTGAATCTGACAATCACATAGTTTACTATCCTGAAAATCACAAATTGAAGAGGATGATGTCACATTCATCATCAAAAAGAAAATTTCTAGATCTGTCTTGAAGTAAAACGCTGTCTATGATAGGATAATATCCATATGCCTACAAGGATGAGAAATTAATATCACTATTATTCAAATTTACATACAAACTACTAAAGTCAGTGATGATGAAATTAAAGAACTCTATCAAATTCTTCAGTTTTAAATTAAGCAAACATCAAAGCAAGCTGTATTGATAATTACTGGAGATAGGAATATAAAATATAAAAACAAAAGGAAGGATCAGTTGTTGGAAAATATGGCATTGGTGATAGAAATGATACTGGAGATAGCATGATAGAATTTAGCATCACCAATAACTTCTTCATTCTCTCTATATATTTTAAACAACATAAAATACAACTTACACAGGGACCTCACCACATGGAATACATAAAGATCAAAATGATTATATCTGTGGAAAGAGGTGGTGGAAAAGCTCCATACCATCAGCCAAAACAAGGCCAGAGGCAGACTGAAACAGACCATCAATTGCTAATATGCAAGTACAAACTGAGGCTGAATAAAATTAAAACAGGTCTACTAGAGCCAAAATATGATCTTGAGCATATCCCACCTAAATTTAGAGTTCTTCTCAATAACTTGATGCAATAGATACTAATGACCGAAGATCAGAAGAGTTGTGGGATGACATAAAAAGCATCAGACAGGAAGAAGGCAAAAGGTCATTAAGATGAAAATAAAGAAGGAAAATTCCAAAATGGATGTTAGGAGAAACTCTGAAACTTGCCCTCTAGTGGAAAGATGATAAATGGGAAAAAAATATGAGGAGGTAAAAGAACTGAATATAAAATTTCAAAGGGCAGCTCAAGAAGATAAATTCAAATAATATACTAAAATGTGCAAAGACCTGGAATGAAAAAACTCAAAGAGAAGAACACATTCAGCATTTCTCAAGTTGAGAGAACTGAAGAAAATATTCAAATCTTGACTTTCAATATTAAAGGATTCTAAGAACAAAAAGGAGTCCTGGTATGGCACTGTGGGTTAATGCCCTGGACTGCAAAGCCGGTTTGAGCTACAGTGTCAGCAGTTAAAGCTCACCAGTCTCTCCTTGGAAACCCTATACAGGGTCGCTATGAGTCGGAACCAACTGAACGGTACTTAACAACAACAACAACATGGACAAAATATTCAATGATGCAGAATGCCTCAAAAGAAAATGGAAGGTAAACAGAGTCACCGTACAAAAAAGAAATGGATGTGTAACCATATCAAGAGTTAACATATGATCAAGAGCCAATGGTACTGAAGGAAAAAGTTCAAGGTGCACTGAAGGCATTCACAAAGAACAAGGATCAGAATTGATGGGATACAAACGGAAATCTTTCAACAAACTGATGTAGTATTTGAGGCACTTACTCATCTATGTCAAGAAATTTGGAAGTCAGTTACCTAGCCAACTGATTGGAAGAGACACATATTTGTGCCCATTCCAAAGAGGTGACCAAATGGAATGTAGGAATCACCAGACATTATCACTAGTATTGTATGCAAATAAAATTTTAGTAAAGAATATTAAAAAACAGTACATTGTCAGGGAATTGCTCTATGTTCAAGTCGGATTCAGATGAGGATGTGGAACAAGGGATATCATTGCTGACATCAGATAGATCTTGGCTAAAAGCAGAGAATACTAGAAAGATGTTTACTATATATTATTGACTATGTAAATTCATTCTATTGTGTGGATCATGACAAGCTATGGACAACATTGTTGAGAATGAGTACTCCAGAACACTTAATTGTGCTTATGATGAACCTATACATAGACCAAGAGGCAGTTGTTTGAAGAGAACAAGAGGATATAGTGTATGTTTTAAAACTGGGAATGGTGTTTGCCTGGGTTGTATTATTTCATCATACTTATTCAATCTGTATTTTGAGCAAATAGTATGCAAAGCAGGATCATATGAAGAAGAACATGGTATCAGGATTGGAGGCAGACTCATTAAAAACCTGTGATATGCAAAATGATAAATGACATAGCATGATATACCTTGCTTACTAAAATGAAGAAGAATTAAAAAATTTACTGATGAAATTTTTGTTACATCTCAATGTCAAAAAAAAGAAAAAAGAAAAAAGCACCACTGGATCAATAAGTAAAATCAGGATAAATGGAGAAAAGATTAAAGCTGTCAAAACTTCATTTTGCTCAGATCAACCACGCAGGAAACAGTCAATAAATCAAATGACATATTGCCTTAGGCAAATCTGCTGCACAAGACCTCTTTAAAGTGTTGAAGAGCAAAGACATCAGTTTCAGGACTAAAGTGTGCCTGACCCAAGCCATGGTATTTTCAATAACCTCGTGTGCCTGTGAAAATTGGACATTGAATAAGGAAAACTGTAGAAAAATTGATGAATTTGAATTATGGTGTTGGAGGAAAATAATAAAAGTACCATGAACTGCCTAAAGAACAAACAATTCCGCATTGAAAGAAGTGTAGCCAAAGTGTTTCATGGAAGCCAGGATGACCAGACTTTGTGTCTCACACTTAGGGCATAATATCAGGAGTGACCATTCCCTGGAGAAGTAAGTACATCATGCTTGTTGAAGTGGAGGGTCACTGAAAAAAAGGTAGACTGCCAACGAGATGGATTAGCTACAGTAATAGGTTAGAGTGTAGCAATGATTGTGAGATTGGTGCAGGACCTTGCAGTGTTTTGTTCTATTGTGTATTAGGTCACTGTGAGTCAGTATAGGGCTGATGGTATCTAACATTGACAACAACAAGATCCTGAATTTATGCCTTTTTCTCCAGTAAAAAATGCTTTATTAATGATTTATGTCATTAGGTTTCCTAGGAAAACATGAATATCTCAGGAATACATTGAATACCTATTAGTAAAAATTGTTATACTCTGTAATGAAGTATGGCATTGTGAGTTAATGTGCTGGATTACAAGGCATGTTTGGACTGCAAAATTGGCAGTTTAAGCTCACCAGCCGCTCCTCAGAAACCCTATACAGGGTCTCTGTGATTTGGAAACAACTTGATGGCACTTAACAACAACAAGAAGTAAAAAAAATGGATATATAACAAAAAAGACTACATGTGAAATACTCAGATCATGTAAATAATTGAAGTGGAGAAATAAGATAGGAAAAATTAGTATATATCAAATTAGCAGTAGTGCCACCCACTGCCATGAAAGGTTAGAGAAGAAAATCTGGTTATAATTTGTCTTAAGATAAAAGACAAAAGTGACTGAGGTTGGACAAAAATGAGGAATTACCTGGATAAAAAAGAAACAAGGAGTTCTAGAATATGAAAAAAGGTAATAAAAACAAAGGAACAAAATTTCTCTGAAGTACAGTGACTTGTGCAGATTTTATAAGCTAGTCGTGATTTAGGACTTGGAGTTTATGAAATAGCCAAATACATAATTTTTTTCAAACAGCAGCAATCTCCATGATTGGGCTGAGAGTTATGGAAAACAAACAAACAAACAAATGGAGAAACCATGTCTTGAATATATCCAACTCCTCATTGACTACTAGGAAATTTGAGCACTAGCTCTGTACCTACTTACATGTTCTGTTTACGTTTTTTCTTCCAGTATTTTGTTGTTTTTAACTACTGTTGTGCCAGTTCCAACTCATAGCAAATTTTTGTAGGGTTTTCAAGAAGCAACTGGTGGGTTTGAACTGCCAACCTTGAGGTGAGCAGTCCCGTGTTTATCCTTGAGTTCCACACCATGTTAATTTTACCCAAGGCTTCATTAGAACCATTGTAGACTAATGGTCAATTTGAATAAATGACTAATAGTGACATGAGCTATATAGACTGCTAAGAAACCGTCTCTGACTATCTGCCTAGCAAATGCACAAAGACATATTCACTCTGCTCAGTGTATGTAATCTTTGCAACATTGCCAACAGAGCAAGACAAGCTATTCATGTATTAATGCTTTGTAAATTGTGAAAACGGTCCCAAGAGACTACTTTCCCCAAAGCCTTCCCCTGCTCATACTTATATATGCATATTGCCTTTAAATGTCAAAGCCTCCAAAGAACACAGAAATTTATCTCCAGCA
This sequence comes from Chrysochloris asiatica, assembly GCF_000296735.1. Classification (NCBI taxonomy): domain Eukaryota; kingdom Metazoa; phylum Chordata; class Mammalia; order Afrosoricida; family Chrysochloridae; genus Chrysochloris; species Chrysochloris asiatica. The sequence continues at coordinate 1,483,503 of NW_006408720.1, read as the reverse complement.
AAGCTCGTCTTCTCATTTCGCCTTCAGTAGTCACGAGTTTCTCCTTTTTTAACAAGGCATGAAATTATGTATTAGTGAAGTAAATTATTCTCAAGAACACTACGGAAGGATGTGATGATTCTTAGTGCCAGCACCTTAGCTATATCCATTTACAGGATCCATTTTCTCTTTTACCAAAAAAATCTACATAATAAGAAATGAACAGATAAAAGACCTTTGAGTAATCCTTATCCAGCACTCATCCCTTTGGTCTTCAACATGGCTTTTAGTTAGTTTAAAATCTAGAAGGTGCCAATTTTAAGAAAAGAAAAAATAATAAAAATTTCAGCTCATTAAAAACACTCATACATATTTTTCTTTTAGAAAGCATATACACAATTACATTAATTTAGCATAAATTATTTTGATGCCAATTCACAAGCCACCACAGTATGACAAACTAACATATGAGTGGTGGCCATTTGGTTTTACATGGAAACTGTCACTTTAAATTTCGAGGAGATCTGTGCGCATGCCTAGTAGAAACCTCGAAGGGTGGGGGTGGGATGTCCATTTGCTCAGGCATCCCCTCTAGTCACCATAATGGAGGTACGCAGACAGTGAGAAACCAATGAACAGTTACCAAAAAAAGAATGTCCACACCTGTATCCCTGCAGTTCTGTCAGGGGTTCGTGGCTGTTCTGATCCTTCCCCTGATTGGTCTCTCCCAAGTTGGCAGCTCCAGGAGCAGCTGAGCATCTTGATTTAGAAAGCAATGGATTTCTTGATTCTGCTACAAATTCCCCTGCCTATAAGCCTTCCAATCTTCTAAATATTCCTTTATGTGTGGTTCAGAGCTCAACAGCATCCCCTGAGTCCACTTAGTCTGGTATTCTGTGTTATTTCTGATGGAGCTCCTCAATGCACGTTACCCAATTCGCCATCTTGTCAAAATTATCAAAAAGAAATTTGGAAGACAACTATCTGGCCAGCTGATTGGAGGAGATCCATATGTGTGCCCATTCCAAAGAGAGGTGACCCAACAGAATGCGGAAATCATCAATCTCTTTGATATCCCATGCAAATAAAGTTTTGCTAAAGGTAATACAGAAACAGCTACAATTATACATTGACATAGAACTTCCAGAGCTTCAATCTGGATTCAGAAGAGGCTGTGGAACGAGAGATATCATTGTAGATGTCCGATGGACCTTGGCTGAAAGCAGAGAATATCAGAGAGGTGTTTTACCTGTGCAATATTGACTACGCAAAAGCTTTTGATTGTGTGAATCATAACAAGCTGTGGACAACATTGTAAAGTATGAGTATCCCAGAACACTTAATTGTGCTCATGAGGAATCTGTACTTGGACCAAGAAGCAGTTGTTCAAACAGAACATGGGAACACTGAATGTTTTAAAATTAAAAATGATGTGCGACAAGGTTGTATTCTTTCACCATACTTATTCAACCTGTATGCTGAGCAAATAATCCAAGAAGCTGGGTTACATGAAGAAAAACGTTACATTAAGATTGGAGGAAGACTCATTAAAACCTGCAATATGCAGATGATACAACCTTGCTTGCTGAAAGTGAAGAGGACTTAAAACATTTACTGATGAAGATCAAAGAGCACAGCCTTTGGTATGGATTACATCTCAGTGCAAAGAAAACAAAATTCCTCACCACTGGACCAATAAACAACATTCTTATCAATGGAAAAAAGATTGAAGTTGTCAAGGACTTCATTCTTCTTGGATCAACTATCAACACTCATGGAAGCAGCAGTCAAGTAATCAAAGAACGTATTGCATTAGGCAAATCTGCTACACAAGACCTTTTCAAAGTGTTGAAGGGCATAGATGTCAGCTTGAGGACTAAGGTGCACCTGACCCAAGCCATGGTATTTTCAATAACCTCATATGTATGTGAAAGCTGGACAGTGAATAAGGAAGATCGTAGAAGAATTGATGCTTTTGAGTTATCGTGCTGGAGAAGAATATTGAAAGTGCCAGGGGCTGCCAAAAGAACCAATAAGATAACCAAAAAGATCTATTTTGGAAGAAGTGCAGCCAGAGTGTTCCTTGGAGGCCAAGATGGCCAAATTTTGTCTCTCATACTTCAGACATATTGTCAGGAGGGACCAGTGGCTGGAGAAAAATACCATGTTTGGTAAGGTGGAGGGTCAGAGAAAAAGAGGAAGACCCCCAAAGAGATGGATTGTCAGAGCGGCAGCATCAATGGACCCAAGCGTGGCCACAGTAGTGAGGTTAGGCCAGGATCGGGCAGTGTTTCTGCTGTGCATAGGTTTGCTATGGGTCAGTACCAACTCGATGGCACCTAAAAACAACAACATTTTGATGCCACTCAGCAAAGTACACTGAGTAACTGAGCATCATATTATACCTTTCATTGATTCACAGCTGTGGTTAAAAAAAATTATATGTGTGAGAAACTTGAGACACAAAGTAAGTCACTAATTGTCTCTCATTTTCAAACCCACGAACCAAGCAATATAATCATTCCTGAAATGGCACAAATGTGCTACCATAATCTCTACTTGCTATCCATTTTAAACAGAGAAGAAACAGGATTTTAATGAAGCACATCCTCACAAATCACTTCTACAAATCAGGACCATCCATGTGAAATATTTAAATTAGAATCATCATTAAAATCTCATGTTGTCATTATCCTGCCCTGGATCTCAAATCTCAAAGCTCTTCTCACAAGCCCTAAATTGTTTGTTAGAATATGTTGTGCACTCTTTCTCTAGAAAAGATATTTAAATGATATGATGACAGAGAAGATCAAACAACTCAACTTGGCTTTCTTCCTCTTACCTGGAATACATGGCATTTTACCTCTATCACAAAGGTACAAAAGAAGTATCCAAGATGAGCATTTTAGAACTCTTATTTCCCAGAAACCAAAGGAGAAACTCAGGTAAGTAAAATATGAGCAAGTCTTGGCTATAGTTTGTGGAGTAAAATAAAGTCAGGTAAGGTTGGATGCAAAAGAAATGTTTAAGTTGATGAAAGATGTTTTTGTTTTGTTATTTTTTGTTCCCTGTCACTGTTGTTAGTAAACAATCAGCTTTTTCTTGGAACAAATAACATACAAAATTAAGTGACGATTTTTTTTTTTTAAGTTTTACTGTGAATTATGTGACAGTTTACATGGGAGAACATCAGTTTTACATTCATCCTGTCGCATATTGTTTCATTGCCATGTTTACAATCCCCTCCACGCATCACCAGTCAATGAAAGGGTACATCCTATAAGCCTGCTCCTCCCTCCCCCACTTCCTCCATGGGTCCTGAGTCCCCAGCTGCTCCATCTCTCCAGGTCATCATCTCTGCCTCCATCTCGGAAATCACTGCCTCTTTGGGTAGGGTTCCGCCCTCCGCTCAAATGACGATATTTTTATTATTCATCTTGTTACACTCTTCTAAGGGGGCATTTTAGGGTTGGAAATTTATAGGTGTGGCACTGTGTGGTTAATGTAGTAGTCCTGGTGTGGCACTGTGGGTTAATGCACTGAACTGCAAGGTAGGTTTGAACTACAAGGTCAGAAGTTCAAACTCACCAGCCAGCCGCTCCTTAGAATTCTATACAGGCTCACTATAAGTCCAAACATACTCGAAGGCCCTTAACAACAACAGCAACAACAATCAATAAGATTACTCAATTTCTGACTCCTAAAGTCACTCTAGGGTCACTCTGAGTCCAAATTGATTTGACAGTAATGGATAAGGGTTTCAGTGGCCACTTTTGTATACTTACCTCCTTATATCAACATTGCTTTATCAAATAGGTGTAAGTTATCTTAATTCACAGGAGAAGTAGTGGAGGCTCATTAAATTAGGTAACATTGCAGGTCATATAATTAATAAATGAGGTTGGAATTGCATTATTGTTCTATATTGCACATGCAGGTTGTCTTAAAGGAAAATTTGAGTTGCCAAGTACATACCAGAGTACTGGATTGTCAGAGTGGCAGCATCAATGGACCCAAGCGTGGCCACAGTAGTGAGGTTAGGCCAGGATCGGGCAGTGTTTCTTTCTGCTGTGCATAGGTTTGCACATTCCAACAGAGAAAAATTATAGTGCAAGGTAATGCACTGGAGTGTAAGGTCAGATTGAACAGCAAAGGAAGTGATTCAAAACCACCAGCAACTCCTCAGAATTCCTATATAGGGTGACTATGAGTCAGAACTGACTCAATGGCACTTAACAACAACACACAAAACTGAATCATTGTGAGTCGGGACAGACTTCACAGCATTTAACATACAAAACTAGTGTTTGGTTTGAATTATAGCTTTTCAGATTTTAAAAATTCAAATAAATAAAATTTATTTGAATAAATTTTGTAAAATAAGCAACACTTTCACATACTAGTTGGGAGACTTATAATTATCTTTCATAAATTTTTAAGATTGATATTTTATCTATAATGTTGGAAAGAACAAATCACAATGATGATCCTATCACAGAATATAAAATAAAATGGCCCTGCTATATGAGTTATTTGAACTGATGGTTAATTAATTAATTATTTATTTATTTTTAATAATGAAATTAAATAAAGTAGTAGCCATCTTTTTATACCCCTTTGACAGACTTCATTTATTAAGGTAAGAAACCACAGAGATGGGTTTTCTTTATGGCCTAATTTAATACTTTCTATAAGTTTATTTCGTATTTTCAACATAATGATTTATACTTATTCTTCACTTCCCATTTTAATAGATTTATTTTGTGTAGACACCCAAAGAGCATGAATATTCAAGACTGGAATTGAAAAACTTTCCATATTTTTGTTGTTGTTAAGTGCCATCGAGTGAGTTCTGACCGACAGCAACCCTATACAGGGTTTCCGAGAAGCAACTGGCGAGTTTGAACCATTGCCTTGCAGTTCAAACGGCTGTGCAGTTTGATACATTAACTCATAGCACCACACAAGGACTCCACTTTTCCTGTAGCAGGAATATTACTTAGATCACAGTGACATTTGTATTTCATGATATTATTTATAAGTCTTTATATCACTCCTGGTGTGGCATTGCAGGGTAATGCCTGGACATTAGGTCAGTTTGAACTGCAATGTCAATGATTCAAGCTCACCAGCTGCTCCTCAGAAACACTATCCAGGGTTGCTGTGAGTTGGAACCGACTCGACAGCACTTAGTAACAACAACAACATATCAGTTAAGTTATAGTTTCCTTTAAATTTATCTAAATTCCCTAAAATATAAAAATAATAGTTTTAGGAGCTTCAAATAGTCAATAAATTTCAAAGATGTAAGCTTTATCTAAAAACAGCTTATTCACACCTTTAAAGAAATATGAGAATATTTTATTTACCTTACTTCACTCAGCGCCATACTGGAGCAAAAGATAAAATTTAAAGTTCTGCATTATTGTGAATGAATTGTGTGCTAAAATATGTGTTGTGGATACTAATTCCTATATCTGTGATTATGATCCCATTTTGGAAAGTGTTTTCTTGTTGTGTTAATGAGACAAAATTAGTACAGGGTGAGTTTTAAGTCATCCTCATCTGATATATAAAATAGGTGAAATATAAAATGAAAGAAGGAGAGAGAAGGGAAGATAGATACTAAGCAACAAACAGTAAGATATCCTAAGTCACAAATGGATACATATAGAAGAAGAAAACAGAAGCTCAGAGGCAAAGAACTTCAACTGAATTCTTAAGACAGAACAAGTCTTCCTCAAGAGCCAGTATGCTGAATACTGACTTCTAGACAACTAAACCCACCACTTATCTGTCAGTTCGTTGAACTGCTATGGCTTGTGTGTTGCTGAGATGTTTGAAGTTATGCCACTGCTATTTTGAATGCCAGCAGGGTCACCCATGTTAGACAGGTTTCAGCTAGCTTCAAGACTGAAACAGGATCAGACTGGAACAAGGAAAGGTAGACTAATTCCGAATGTTTAGCCACTGAAAACCTTATAAATAGCAATGGGACCCTGTTAGAAAGCACAAGAATACTAAATATGGGGACATAATGAAGAGAACCAGTATATTGTCAGATATAATGCTGGAAGATGAGCCCCGCAGATTGGAAGGCACTCAAAATACGACTGAGGAAGAGCTGCCTCCTCAAAGCTGAGTTTATGGTGATGATATGACATGAAAAATGCCTTCAGTACCTTAATTTGCTAGTGGGGAACAACTCAAAATGAGGCAAAACAGTTGCAAATGTCCATTCATAATCAGAACATGGAATGTATGAAATATGAATCTAGAAAAATTGGAAGTTGTCAAAATGTAATGGAACACATAAACATCAATCTCTTTGGCATTAGTGAGCTGAAATGAACGGATATTGGCCATTCTGAATATAACAAACAGATGGTTTACAATGCCGTGAAAGAACAATTGAAGATAAATGGTGTTGCCTTCACCATCAAAAAGAACATTTCAAGATCTATCTTGAAGTATAATGCTGTCTGTGATAGCATAATATCAATACACATACAAGGAAGACCAGTTGATGCCACTATTACTCAAATTTATGCACCAACCAATAAAACTAGTGATGATGAACTCGAAGAATTATGAAATCAATCAAATATGCAATCAAGATATATTGATAATTACTGGTGATTTGTATGCAAATGTTGGGAACACAGAGGAAGGATCCGTCATTGGAAAATATGGCCTCTGTGATAGAAAAGATGCTGGAGATTACAACATAAAATTTTGCAAGACCACTGATTTCTTCATTGTAAAAACAGCCCAAATAAGGTCAGTGGCAAAATGTGGATCAGACCATCAATTGCTCATATGCAAGTTCAGGCTGAAGCTGAAGAAAAGTTAAAACAAGTTCACGAAAGCCAAAATATGACAGTGAACATATCCTACCTGAATTTAGAGATCATCACAAGTACAGATTTGATGCATTAAATACTGACAGAAACTAGAAGAGTTGTAGAATGACATCAAGAACATCATACAGGAAGAAAGAAAAGGTCCTCAAGAAGGCTAGACAGGAAAAAAAAAAAAAAGAAGAAAAAAATGGATGTCAGAAGAGACACGGAAACTTGCTAAAGCAAATGGGGAAAAAAGAGGAAGTAAGATATGAACATAAAGTTTCAAAGGGCAGTTCAAGAAGATAAAGTCAAATATAGTGGAATGTGCAAAGATCTTGAATTAGAAAACAAAAACAGAATAGCAGGCTCAGTATTTCTCAGATGAACTGAGGGGAAAAAATCAAGCCTCTAAATGTAATACTGAAGGATACTTTGGAGAAAATACTCAATGATGCAGAAATCATCAAAAGAAGATCAAGGGAACACACAGAGTTACTGTACCAAAAATAAATGGTCAGTACTCAACCATTTCAAGACGGAGCATCCAATCAAGAGCTAATGATTCTGACGGAAGAACTCCAAGGTGCATCAAAGGCCTTCACAAAGAACAAGGCTCCAGGAATTGAAGAAATACAAACTGAAATCTTTCAACAAACTCATGTAACACTACAGCCACTCACTAATCTATGCCAACAAATTTGGAACATAGCTACCTGGCAAACTGATTGGAAGAGATCCATATATGTGTGAACTCCAAAGAGAGTTGACCCAATAGAATATCAGGTGAAACTATCATTCATATCACATGTAAGTAAACAACAGTATGTTAACAAGCAACTGTCTGAGGTGGAGCCAGATTTGGACAAGGATGTGGAACAAGGGATATCACTACTGGCTTCAGATGGATCTCGGCTGAAAACAGAAAATACCCGAAAGATGTTTACCTGTACTTCATTAACAATCTGTGATATGCTGATGATACAACCTTGCTTGCTGAAAGCGAAGAGGACTTAAAATACATACTGATGAAGATCAAAGACCACAGCCTTCAGTATGGACTGCGCCTCAATGTAAAGAAAAGAAAAATCCTCACTATTCCATCAGTGAATAACATAACAATAAGTGGAGAAAAGATTAAAGTTGCCAAAGACTTCATTTTGCTCAGATTAACCATCAACAAGAAAGGAATCAGCAGTTAAGAAATCAAATGATATACTGCATTAGGCAAATACAAGACTTCTTTAAAGTGTTGAAGACCAAAGATGTCACTTTGTGCCTGACCTAAGCCATAGTAATTTCAAAGCCTCATACACAAGGGAACATTGGATAATGAATAAGGAAGACAATGGATGCATTTGAGTTATGATGTTGAGGAAGAATATTAACAGAACAATAGACTGCCAGAAGAACAAACAACTCTGTGCTGGAATATGTACAATCAGAGTGCTCCTTAGAAGCTAAGACTAGATAGAGGCTAGACTTTATCTCTCATACTTTGAATATAATATCATGATGGACCAGTTAATTGGAGCATCAGCGGAAAAGAGGGAGACCCCCCAACAAGATGAATTGCCACAGTGGAAGCAGCAATTATGAGGATTGTGCAGGTTCACGTGGTGTTTTATTCTATGGGTTGAAACTGACTCGATGGCATCTAACAATAACAACAACAACAGACCTCTAAACTAAGAAAAAATGAATTTCTGCTTGTTCAAGCCATGTATTCATGGTATTTCTTTTATAGCAGCACTACGTAAATAAGACAGGTAATTAAAACAAATGCATTGATAATTACTTGTGACTAGAATGATAAAATTGAGAACAATTTTATCTGGACATCACAGGTAGAATTTTGCAAGCCCAATGATTTCATTGCCAAAAGCCTTTTCAACAACATAAAGGGCAACTGTACATGTGGACCTTGTCAGATCACACAGGAATGAAAATGACAACATCTGTGGGAAGAATGATGGAGAAACTCAATATCATAAGCCAAAACAAAGTCAGGGGCAGAATGTGGATCAGACCATCAACTGTTCATATGCAAGATCAGATTGAAGTTGCAGAAAAAACTAGTTTATAGGAGTCATTATAAATCTTGAGTATATCCTGTCTGAATTTAGTTACCGTCTCAGGTACAGATTTGACTCATTGAATACTACTGATTGAAGATCAGAAGAGATGTGGGATGACATCAAAAACATCTCATATGACCAAAAAAAAAAAAAAAAATTACTAAAAAGACAGGAAAGAAAGAAAAGACCAGAATGAATTCCAGAAGATTCTGAAATTTTCTCTTGAATGTAGGGAAGCTATAACAAATGGAAGAAATGATGACGTAAGAATGCTGAATAGAAAGTTTCAAACAGCAGTTGGAGAAGACGGGGGTATAATGAAATGTACAAATACTTGAAGTTAGAAAACCAAAAGGGAAGAACACACTGGATATTTCTCGAAGAGAGACAAAAAGAAAAAAAAAGCAAACTTCAGGCAGCAATAGTCTTGAATTTTATGGGAAAAATGTTGAATGATACAAGAAGTATCAAAGGAAGATGAATATAAAACAGAGTCATTATACCAAAAAAAATTGGTCACAATCAACCATTGCAAGAGGACGCATATGACCAAGAACCAATGATATTGAAGGAAGATGCCCAAGCTTTCACTGAAGGCACTAGGGGAAAACAAGGCTCCAGGAATTGACAGAGTATCAATTAAAATGTTTTAACAAACAGATGTAGTGCTGTAAGCATTAGTCTATATGAAGAAATTTGGAAGACAATTACCTGACCCACTAACTTGAAGAGATCCATATTTGTGCCCATTCCAAAGAAAGGTGTCCCAAAGAATGCACAAATCATGGAACAATATCATTAACATCACACATAAGTAAAATTTTACTGAAGATAATTCAAAAACAGTTGTGGCATTCTATTGCCAGGGAGTTGCCAGAAATACAAGCAGGAATCATAAGAAGATGTTGAACAAAGGGTATCCTCTTTTACTCTGACCCTTTATTTTACCAAATATGATGTCCTTCTACAGGGACTGCTCCTTCCTGACAATATGCCTGAAGTTTGAAAGACGAACTCCTGCCATCCTGGCTTCCAGAGAACATTCTGTCTGGACTTCATCCAATGCAGATCTACTTGTTCTTTTGACAGTTAGTAGTACTTTTAATATTTTTCTCAAACTCCATAGCTCAAATATATCCGTTCTTCTATGGTCTTCCTTATTCGTGGTCTAACTTTCACATGTATATGTAGTTACTGAAAACAACATGGCTTGCGTCAGGCGCACCTTAGTTCTCAAACTGACATCTTTACTCTTAAACACTTTAAAGAGGTCTTGTGCAGCAGATTTGCCTAGTGCAATACGTCACTTGATTTCTTGACTGCTGCTTCCATGAGTGTTGATGATTGATCTGAGCAAAGTGAAGTCTTAGACAAATTCAATCTTTTCTCCATGTAAGTGGATGTTATTTATTGATCCAATGGTGAGGATATTTGTATTCTTTACGTTGAGATGCAACCCATACTGAAGGCTGTGGTCTTTGATCTTCAGCAGTTAAATATTTTAAGTCCTCTTCACTTTCAGCAAGCAAGGTTGTATCATCTGCATATCACAGGTTGCTAATGAGTCTTCTTCCAATCCTGATGCCATGTTTTTCTTCATATAAAACAGCTTCTTAGATTATTTGCTCAACATACAGATTAAATAAGTATGGTTAAAGAATACAACCTGGACACAGACCTTTCTTAATTTTAAACCATTCAGTATTCTCTTGTTCTCTTCGAACAACTGTCTTTTTGCCTATGTACAGGTTCCTCAGGAGCATAGTTAAGTATTCCGGGATATTCATATTTTGCAATGCTGTCCATAACTTTCCATGATCCACACAATCAAAAGCCTTTGCATAGTCAGTAAAGCACAGGTAAATTTCATTCTGTAATTCTCTGCTGTCAGCCAAGATCCATCTGACATCACTAATGATGTCCCTCATTCCATATCCTCTTCTGAATCTGACTTGAACCTCTGGAAGTTGTTTGTCAATGTATGATTGAAGTCACTTTAGAATTATCCTTAGCAAAATTTTGCTTGCATGTGATATTAATGTTGATTAATGTCTGATGATTTCTGCATTCTCTTGGGTCACCTTTCCTTGGAATGTGCACAAATATGGATCTCTTCCAGCCAGTTGGCCAGGTAATCGTCTTTCAAATCTCCTGGCATATATGAGTGAGTGCCTTCAGTGCTGCATCAGTTTATTGAAAATTTTCAATTTGTATTTCATCAACTCCCAGAGCCTTGTCCTTCCCAATGTCTTCAATGTACCTTGGCTTTCTTCCTTCAGTATCGTTAGTTCTTGACCATATGCTACCCCTTCAAATTGTTGAAAACATAGGCTGTCTCTTTCTAGTAGAGTGACTCTGTTTATTCTTTCCATCATCTTTTGATGCGTTATGCATATTTCAATATTTAACTCAAGATTCTTCAATATTTCAAGCAGAGGCATGAAGATTTTCTTCATTTTATTCAGCTTGAGAAATCCCATTTTGGTTTTCTAACTCCAGGTCTTTGCACATTTTGTTATAATATTTGACTTTGTCTTCTTGAGCTGTCCTTTGCATTTTTTTACTCAGCTCTTTTACTTTCTCATGTCTTCCATTAGCTTTAGTATCTTTACACAGGAGAGCAAGTTTCAGAGTCTCTTCTGACACCCAACACATTAAAGACTACTAAAGACAAAAGTTGTTGTGGTGCTGAAAAAATAACCCTGGACTGGTAACCACAGGATCCGTGGCTGAAACTCACCATTAGCTCCTTAGAAATCCTACACAGGGTCTTTAGGAGTCAGAACTGATAATGAAAAGGTATCTCAGAATGTGAATATTCATCATCTTTTTTTCTCCAAAAAACTCACAGAGTACAAAGTGGCTATGTTTGCTTACTTTTCTCACCATATCTTACTTGGATATCACCATTAATGAGTGACTAATGTTGCTGAAAGTGAAGAGGACTTGAAACATTTACTGATGAAGATCAAAGAACACAGCCTTCGGTATGGGTTGCATCTCAATGTCAGAAAAACAAAAGTCCTCACCACTGGACCAATAAACAACATTCTTATCAATGGAGAAAAGATTGAAGTTGTCAAGGACTTCATTCTTCTTGGAACAACTACCAACACTCGTGGAAGCAGCAGTCAAGAGATCAGATGACATATTGCATTGGGCAAATATGCTGCACAGGAACTTTTTAAAGTGTTGAAGAGCAGAGATGTCTGCTTGAGGACTAAGGTGTGCCTGACCCAAGCCATGGTATTTTCAATAACCTCATATGGATGTAAAAACTGGACAGTGAATAAGGAAGACTGTAGAAGTATTGATGCCTTTGAGTTGTGGTCTTGGAGGAGAATACTAAAAGTGCCATGGACTGCCAAAATAACCAATAGATCTATTTTGGAAGAAGTGCAGCCAGAATGCTCCTTGGAGGCCAGGATGGCTAAGCTTCGTCTCTCATACTTTGGACATATTGTCAGGAGAAAACAGTTGCTGGAGAAGGATGTCATGCTGGGTAAGATGGAGGGTCATAGAAAAAGAGGAAGACCCGCAATGAGATGGATCAGCCAGGTGGCATCATTGATGGCTGTGGTATTGGTAGTGAGGTTGGCCCAGGATCAGACATTGTTTCATTCTGCTGTGCATGGGGTCTCTATGAGTCAGTTCTGACTCGATGGCACCTGACAACAACAACAACAATGTTATATAGTATAACTACTGGACTGTTATCCATAAAGTCCGTGAATAAAACCCACCAGTCACTCCTTGGAAACTTTATACAAGGTTGTTATGTGCCAGAACTGACTCGATGGCACTTAACAAGAACAACAAGGTGCATTGAAGGCATTATCAAAAATCAAACATCCAGGATTTTGCATAATTAACAATGAAATATTTCAATAAACTGATGCAGTGGGGGAGGTGGGAGGAACTCATTAGTCTATGCAAAGAGATATGAAAAGCTAGTTACCTGGCCAACAGGCCAAGAGATGCATATTTGTGGCCATTCCAAAGAAAACTCAACTAAAAGATTGTGTAATTTGTCCAAAAATACAATTAATATCACATCCCAGTACAATTTTTCTGAAGATAACTAAAAAAGTGGTCATATGTTTACAACGATCTGCTAGAAACTCAAGCCAGAAGCAGAAGAGGACATGGAACAAGAGATATCATTCCTGGTGTCAGATGGAACTTGGTTGAAATTTGAGACTATCAGAAAGATGTTTACTTGTGTTTTTTGACTGTGGAAAGACCTTTGACCACGTAGGTAATAAGAAATTATAAATACCACTGAAAAAAATGGTAATTCTAGAATATTTAATTGTGCCCATGAGGAACCTGTATAAAGCACAAGAGGCAATAATTTCAACCAGAACAAGGGGCTACTATATGGTTTAAAATCAAGAAAGGTGAGTGTCAGCATTGTTTCCTTTTACAAAACTTGTTCAATTTGTATGTTGAGCAAATAATCTCAGATTATGGACTATATGAAGAAGAATACAACATCAGTATTGGAGGAAGACTCATTACACATGTGAAAACTTCCAATGAATAAAGAAGACTGAAGAAATGTTGATGCATTTAAATTGTGTTGTTGGTGAAGAATATTGAAATAACTATGAACTGCCAGAAGAACACACAAATCTGTATTGGAAGCAGTACAGCCAAAATGCCCCTTAGAAGTGAATATGGCAAGACTTTATTTCAAGCACTTTGGACATGCTACCAGGAGAGACCAGACACTGGTAAAGAACATCATGCTTGGTAAACTAGAGGGTCAGCAAAAGAACCTCCCCAATGGTCTCAGAAATAACAATAACTGTGAGATGGTACAACACTGGGCAGGTTTTGGTCTGTTATACATGGGGTCACTATGAGTAAGAACAGACTCCATGGCACCTAACCATAGCAATGTACCTGAAGTAAAGACCAATGTTGTTGCTGTTATTTACCATTGAGTCTGTTCTGACCCATAGCAAATCGGTATAGGGTTTCTGATGAATGACTGGTGAGTTCGAATGGTTGTCTAGTGTTTATTCTACAATGTCATACCAGAATTCCAAAGACCAATGTTGTTGTTCCCGTTAAGTGCCATTGAGTCAGTTCTGACTCACAGTGACCCTGTATAGGGTTTCCAACGGGCAGCTGGTGAGCATAAACTGCCAACCTTTTAGTTGAAACTGACTTTACAGTCGAGTACCACACCAGCATTAATCCACAGCGTCACACCAGCACTCCAAAGACCAATGAGGAATCTTCAATTTTTGCAACTTTGGTGGACAATGAATCAGATATACTTTAGGATAATTACATTGAATCCTTCCACCATATGAGTAAACCACCTTGTACTCACTGGAATTGACATTTATTTTGCATAGCAGTTTGTCTTACTTGACCAAAATGTTTCTGCAAGCCTTATATCTGTGGGCTACAGAAAATTTTATCCACCATTTTTTTAACCCAACGAATTAGTTCCAACCAAAGTCTTATGTCAGGGAATTTACTTTTGCTTTCATGTACTTCATCACTCACTGACAGCTACTGTACAGGATGGTTGAATAACACAATGCTCAGTGACAGCATTTTTGATATTTGAGTGCATTATAACAAGAAAAGGTATACAGATTAATAGATAACAAATTTCTAACACTGTCCCTCTTACAGTAACAATATTTCATCAAGAAATTAAAGGCAAAGTGAAAGTGGTTCTTCTCTCTCTTAAACTCTGTGACCCTTTTCATAAAATCTACATTTATTTCCCTAAACTTGATCTGGGATGGTTCTGAGTTTTCATTTCTCAAAAGTGCAATGCCTTCTCCAGAGAACAGACAATTGCCTTGATTGAATAGGACACCTCCAGGTCACCTCTGAATTATTTTCCACTGGACCAAATGTTCAAGAAGAAAGTTATTTTACTGACCAAATTGATTGGTACCAATTGTCATAAAGAAAAATACTTCTTTATACACACTAGAAGAAGAGGGATACTATCTGCAACCCACAGGAGTCTATAGAGTTTCTTTTATGATTCACATAATAAGAATTAATGGAAAACTAGGGCAATTCTATGAAGAAAGGTCACAATGTTAAACTTGGCTCATTCACAAGCAAGGAACCTTGGCAAACTGAGGTGCTGGTGAAGAACATGGAGTGTAATGTGGATCAAGGAAGTGATGGTTATAGAAGTGATGCCATTAAAAAAGAAGACTTGCAGTATTTATTTGCATATATTAATTTAGTTTCCTCTCTTATTCTATCATTTTATATAAAGAATGCTGCTGGTAATGTACTTTAAAATGTGCTATTTTACATTGTAGTATATTCATTCAGAGAACAGTGACTCCTTGGGATAAGCACTGAACTGTTAACTGCAAGGTCAGCATTTCAAGCTCACCAGTGACTCCATGAGAGAGAGATGAGGCTTTCTACTCCCATTAAGATTTACAGCCTTAGAAACACTATACGGTGCTGCTATGAATGGAATAAACTTAACTTCATTAAACAACAGAATATTTAGTGGCTGATTACTAAACCACAAGAGGATTCACATCCCAAGCAATGGATTTGCGGACAAATGGAAATTTGCTTCTTCTTTTGTGGGAGCTTCTCTTGGGGAACAGGGTAAGAGTGTTTTCACTTGTATGAAAACAATTTTCCCTTTTTGATAGATGAATTTAATTGTTGCACTAAACTTTGAACCACAATGTTAGTGGTTCAAACCCACCAGGTGCTTGCTCCAAAGGAGAAAGATAAGGCTTTCTGTTCCCCCAAAAAAGTTGTAAAAGCTTCAGAAACCCAATACAAGATTGGTGCGACTCAAAACTGACTTAACAGCACTTAATAACAATAGTTATAGTGAATTGATATTTGAATAGAAAGTTGAGAATAGATGATAAGAAACCAAACATAAAGACTAGCTTGGTCATTTACTTCTTTATTCAGTCCCTATTATTCCATGCTGTGTTATATTGTGAGAACACTGTGACATTAAAAAATATATTTCCTAGTTTCCTTGGTTAAGCTTCCAATTACGCTCTTACAATAGTGGAAACTGTTTGGAGATTGGAAGGAATGTGAAAAGTGACTCTCTCTTACTTCTCTTTCTCGTGCCATTTCCAAAATCACTGTCATCTAGTTAATTTTGACTCATAGACCCTATATAGGGTTTCTGAAAATGTTAATTTTTATAAGAGCACAAAGTTTGGTGGGCTTGAACCATGACCTTGCAGTTACCAGCCCAATGTCCAACCCACAACTCTGACAAAATCCCCAGCAGAGGTAAAACTGCAGTGGTATTTTCAGCACTGACAGAGTGTATAGTGGCAGTGAGTTGTTGTTGTTGTTAAGTGCTGTCAAGTTGGTTCTGGCCCATAGTGACCCTGTACAGGGTTTCCGAGGCTGTAAATCTTTACAAGAGCAGAAAGCCTTATATTTCTCCCACAGAGTGGCTGGTAGTTTCGAACTGCTGACCTTAAGGTTAGAGCCCAATTTGTAACCACTATGCAACTAGAGCTGTTGTTGTTAGGTGCCAGCAAGTCGGTACCAACTAATAGCGACCCTATATACAACAGAATGAAACACTGCCCAGTCCTGGGACAACATCACAATTATTGCCATGCTTGAGCCCATTGATACAGCTACTTGGCCAATCCATCTCGCTGGGGGTCTTCCCCTTTTTCTTTGACTCTCCACCTTACCAAACATGATATCCTTCTCCAGTGACTGGCCCCTCCTGACAATATGAACGAAGTATGAGAGACAAAGTTTGACCATCCTGGCCTTCAAAGAGCACTCTAGTTGCACTTCTTCCAACACAGATCTGTTTGTTCTTTTGGCAGCCCATGGCACTTTCATTATTCTCCTCCAACACCATAATTCAAAAGCATCAATTCTTCTATGGTCTTCCTTATTCACTATCCAGCTTTCACATGCATATGAGGTTATTGAAAATACCATGGCTTGGGTCAGGTGTACCTTAGTCCTCAATCTGACATCTTTACTCTTAAACACTTTAAAAAGGTCGTGTGTAGCAGATTTGCCTAATGCAATACGTTGTTTGATTTCTTGGCTGTTGTTTCCAGGAGTGTTGATAGTTGATCCAAAAAGAAGGAAGTCCTTGACAACTTCAATATTTTCTCTACTGATAAGAATGTTTTTTATTCATCCAGTGGTGGGCTTTTTGTCTTCTTTACATTGAGATACAATCTATACAGAAGGCTGTGGTCCTTGATCTTCATCAGTAAGTATTTTATGTCCTCTTCACTTTCAGCAAGCATGGTTGTATCATGTGCATATCACAGATTGTTAATGAGTCTTCCTCCAATCCTGATGCCAAGTTTTACTTCATATAACCCAACTTCTCAAATTATTTGCTCAGCATATAAGTTTAATAAGTATGGTGAAAGACTAAAACCCTGTTGCACAACATTCTTAATTTTAAACCATTCAGTGTTCCCATGTTCTGTTCGAACAACTGCCTCTAGGTCCAGGTGCAGATTCCTCATAAGCAAAATTAAGTGTTCAGGAATACTCACATTTTGCAATGTTGTCAATAGCTTGTTATGATCCACACAATTGAAAGCCTTTGCGTAGTCAATAAAGTACAGGTAAACATCTTTCTGGTATTCTCTGCTTTCAGCCAAGATCCATCGGACATCAGCAATGATTTTCCTCATTCCATGTCTTCTTCTGAATCCAGCTTGAACCTCTGGAAGTTCTCTGTCAATGTATGGTTGCAGCCGTTTCTGTATTACCTGTAGGGAAACTTTACTTGCATGGGTTATCAGATATTGTCTGATGATTTCTGCATTCCATTGGGTCATTTCTCTTTGGAATGGGCACAAATACGGATCTCTTCCAATCAATCAGCCAGATAGTTGTCTTCCAAATTTCTTGGCATAGATGAATGAGTGTCTCTAATGCTGCCTCACTTTCTTGAAAGATTTCAATTTTTATTCCATCAATTCCTGGAGCCTTGTTCTTTGCCAATTCCTTCGAGGCACCTTAACTTCTTCCATCAGTATAATTGGCTCTTCATTATATGCTACCTCTTGAAACGGTTGAACATCAACCATATCTTTTTGGTATAGTGACTCTGAGAATTCCTTCTATCTTCTTTTGATGTTTTTTGCATCATTCAGTAATTTGCCAATAGAATCTTTCAATAATGAAAGTCGAGGCTTGAATTTTTTTTTATTTTTCAGTTCCCCCAGCTTGAGCAATGCTGAGCGTGTTCTTCCTTTTTGGTTTTCTGACCCCAGATTTTTGCACATTTCTCTGTAATATTTGACTTTGTCTTCTTGAGATGAACTTTGAAATTTTCTCTTGACCTCTTGTACATCCTCATTTCTTCCATTTGCTTTGGCATCTCTATGCTGGAGATCAAGTTTCAGAGCCTCTTCTGACACATCCATTTTGATCTTTTCCCTTTCTTGTCTTCTCAATGACTTTTTGCTCTCTTCATGTATGATCTTCTTGATGTCATCCCACAACTCTTCTGGTCTTTGGTCTTTAGTGTTTAATGTATCAAATATGTTCTTCAGATGATCTCTAAAGTCAGGTGGGATATATTCAAGGTTATATTTTACCTTTCATGGACTTGTTTTCAATTTCTTCAGCTTCAGTTTGAATTTGCATATGAGTAATTGATGGTCTGTTCCTGTCTGCCCCTGGCCTTGTTTTGACTGATGATACAGAGCTTTTCAATCATCTCTTTCTGCAGATGTAGACAATTTTATTTGTTTGTGTTCCATCTGGTAAGGACCATGTGTATAATCATCTCTCATGCTGTCTAAAGAAAGTATTTGAAATGAACAAATCATTAATTTTGCAGAATTTTATTATGCGATCTCCAGCATCATTTTTACCACTAAGATCATATTTTCCAACTACTGATCCTACCTCTTTGCTCCCAACCTTTGCATTCCATTCACCAGTAATGATCAATACATCTTAATTGCATGCTTTATCAATTTAAGATAGAAAAAGTTGGTAGAATTCATCCTCTCTGGTTTTTGTGGTTGGTGCGTAAATTTGAATAATAGTGGTATTAACTGGGCTTCCCTGTAGGCGCATGGATATTATCCTATCACAGCATTGTATACCTCATGACTGATCTGGATATGTTCTTTTTGACAATGAATGCAACACCATTCTTCCTCAATTTGTCATCCCTGGCATAGTAAACCATGTAGTTGTCAGATTCAACATGGCCAATACCAATCCATTTTAGTTCACTAATGCCTAAGATATCGATCTTTATGTGTTTCATTTCATTTTTGACAACTTCCAATTTTCTCGGATTCATACTTCGTACATTCCATGTTCCGATTTTCAATGGATGTTTACAGCTGTTTCTCTTCATTTTGAGTTGTGGACCATCAGCAAATGAAGGTCCCGTGGGCTTTTCTCCCACGGGCTTTCCTCCGTTTGCATCATCAAGTTCAACTATACTTTGAGGAGGCAGCTCTTTCCCAGTCGCATTTTGAGTGCCTTCCAACCTGAAGGGCTCTTTTCCCAGCACTATATCTGACAATGTTTCTTTGCTATTCATAAGGTTTTCAGTGACTAAATATCTGAAAGTAGTTTGTCACTCCTTCTTCCTAGTCTGTCTTCATCTGGAAATTCATCTGAAACCGGTCTATCATGCGTGACCCTGCTGGTATTTAAAATACCAATGGCATAACTTTCATAATCACAGCAACTCACAAGCCACCACAGTACAACAAACTGACAGACGAGTGGTGTGGATGGTTAGAATAAGTCGCTGGGCATTGCTGTTTCAGAGACAGAAGTCTTTTTAGAACATCATCCTTAGGTTATGGGTAAAGCTTTTACAGCTCCAATTACATCTCTAAAACTATTTAGAGAGTTTAATGATTTTTATCTTTACCTCATTTTGCCTTAACAACTTTGACTTTTTATCTTTTGTTCTTCCAGTTCTTCCAACACCTTTATAATTATTACGGCATTAATTCAATTTTGTTTTTTGTTATAAATAATTAGAGTGGATTTTAAAATTTTATGTACATGTGCCCCAATTTCTATTCATCAGGTTTTTTTTTGTTTGTTTTATTATTTTCTTTTCCATATTCCCTTTGAGACTATCTTATATCTGCTATGCAGGGCCGTTCGTGCCAGTAGGAACAGGGAAGCTGACTTAGCATGGTAATAAAAACCATATTATATGGTCAAGCAAAGGAAAGAAAATAATTTATCTAAGCCCCTTTCAGTTAGTAAAGTTGTATACACTCTTTTAACATCAGCAACCTTCCATGTGATAAGCTTGCTACTGAAAGGCATTTCACAGCATTTAAAACACAATTACAGAAAAGATCCTGAGTTGAATGCAAATATAAAAATTCAGTTTTACATTACGAAAGATCTATTTATCATACACTAGCAACAACATCAACAAAGAAAATAATATTAAACAGACTAAAAGTAACTTCGTTAAAGTCCAATATATATCTGAGACTCCGCAATGTCATTAATATTTGACAAAGGTCTAAAAGATTTCATTGGTAGAACAAAAAAACTAAACCATAAATAAAGCCTACAGTTTTGTAAAGGAGAAAACATATTTATTACAGGCCCCAAGACACAGAATTTAAGAGTTCACACTCCACAGTCAACCGACTTGGGCTGCTTTGGGCTCTCCCACTTCCTAAACTGCCATTCTCTATCTTTGTGACCTTCAGAAAGTCCCTTAACCTCATTGCTTCCATTTATTCATCAATTTCAATAAGTTGGCTAAGATAATGAAACTCTCATTCACACCTGTTTGGAAAGGACATCAATCAGGTAGTCTATGTCAGGAACTTCAACACCAGCGTCTTCATTTGTAATATGAAGGTCACAGCAAGAGCTCCCAGCTCAAAGGCCACATGGAGGATTACAAGAATTGATACATAAGTCATTTAGAACAAAGACTGATGACAATCTTTTATTTAAATAGCTAAAACATTGACAACATTTCTGTCTCTAAATGAAGGCAGCCATAATCAAGCTTGCTACATACACACTTGGAGGTTGTAGAAAGCAGACACTAGAGGGAGCCGAGAAGCCATCAATAAAGTGTCAGAGTGGAGGGGTGAAGAAAAACGCAATGGTAAAGCTTTATCTAACTTCAATCAGAAGTAATTAAAAATTGAAAAGTAATGAAAACTAAGGCATCAACCTCAGAATTATTTGCAATATTTGGGAGGGAAGGGATAATTCCATGTTTAGAGACTCAGCTTGCTAGACAGCATTGTTGTTGCTAAGTGCCATTAAAGTCATTCTGACCCATAGCGACCCTGTATAGGATTTCCAAGGAGTAGCTGGTGATCTTGAACTGCCGAAATTGCAGTTCAAATGGCTTTGCAGTCCCGCACATTAACCTACAGCGCCACACCAGGATGGTGTAAATTTTATTGACTCCTTTCCTCCCACCAATAGCAAAACAAATCAGCAAACAAAACAGACAGACAGCAGTCAATACAATACTGCATCTTAATACTATGACAAAGAATTATTCTCCAAGCATTTTTTTTTTAAGTCAAAAAAAGAAAAAGACATTGCAATATCAAATTATGAAATTTATTTTTGTGACTTTAGGCAAGTCATTTTCTCTCACTTCATTAGAAAGTCTTTCTTAATCTAAAAAATGAAGAAACTTTTAAAAATTGCCCATTCAGCCTTATTGAGTCAAGATTATTGCAATAGATTCCTAATGCTGCCATAACAAATCACCACAAAATAGAATGACTTAAAACAGTAGAAATATATTTTCTCCTAGTTCAGGACAGAAGCCTGAAATCAAAGGCCAGATTGGCATTGTGGGTACCCTTTGGAAATGGTAAGGTGGTCATGACTTCCATGGGTCTCTCCCAGCTTCTGGTGGCTCCTAACAATCCTTGGCTGGACACATCACTCCAATCTCTGTCTCTGTCTTCAGACAAAATTCTCCTATGTGTTTGTGATCATTAATATTTCCTCTCCTTTTCTTACAAGTACACCAGTCATTAGAATAAAGTCTATCTGAATCCATTATGACCTCATCTTAAATCAATTACATCTGCAAAGATTCCATTTTCAAATACCATCTTCTCAGATACCAGGAGTTAGGACTTGAACACATTTTTTTTTTCCTTTGGATAGCACAGTTCAGTACACTATTAAACAAAATGTCTGTAGCTGGAATTCATCAACTGCTCCCTGAAAAATTACAGCCTGGGAAACCCCACGCAGCAGTTCTATTCTATACTATAGGGCTACTATGTAATGGAATCCACTCAATGACAATGGAAATTAAATCAAATGAGTATTTATGAAAATGATTTTAGATGTTATTGTGGAGTCCAGGTGTGGCATTGTGGGATGAAACACTGGACTGCAAGGTTGGTTTGAACCACAAAGTTGGCAGTTCAAACTCGCCACTCCTTAGAAAACCTATAGGATTGCTATGAGTAGGAACCAATTCCATGGCAGTTAACAATAACAAAGATGCTGCTGTATAAAATTGTTGTAATTAAAAACTAGTTGCCTCTGAGGCAATTCTGACTCATGATGAGAATACAATTATTAATTGCTAATCATGAACTCCTAGTGTGGTATTATAGGATCAGCACTGGGCTGTGAACCACAGGGTCAGCAGTTTAAACCCACTAGTTGCTCCTCAGAAACCCTATGCAAGATTGCAATGAGTAGGTAACAACTTGAAAGTACTTAACGACAACAACAATCATGAACTATATGTTCTGGAAACCAATCAGCAACCTTCCATTTCTATCTCTGAATTATTCTAGAAATAAAGTAAAAATAGGAATTCAGTTATAAAAATTCAAATATAGAAACTAATAAATAATCACTGAAACAAAATCCTACTATCAGCATGTCAATTCCAATTTGTATTGACCCTGTAGGGTAGAGTAGAACTGCTCGATAGGGTTTCTGAGCTTGTACATTTTTATGAAAGCACGCTGTCACATTTTTCTTCTTGGGAACCACTGGATTTAAATCACTAACTTTGAGGATAGCAGCCCACTGCCCAACAAACAGCGCTACCAGGGCTTCTACATAAGGAATCTGCCATAACAAATAAGATTGAGCATAAATTTCAAAAAGACCAAAGAAAGAGAAAATGTAATTTTAAAAAAGATGTGTTAGAAATCTGATATTAAATATTAATATTTTAAAACATCTTATTTTGTATCCATATGGCAATATCCATTTAATAAGCTAGACATTGTACTGAAGTGTTATTGCATGAAAAAGTATATTTTTCACTATAAATATAATACAAATTGAAAGAGATTTGAAAACATTTAGTGACTGCTATACTCAGAAGCCTAAATGATGCTATTTTACTGTGTCTAAACTATGAGAAAATCAGTGAAGTCTTTATACAAGAAAGAAAACCCTGGGGCGCCTACAATTTAGCATTGCCAATTCTTGTGGTAATGTTAATTTTACTTTTCATAGAGAAGTACTAAAATGCTGTTCATCATGATTAAGATTTTGTACCTGTAGAAATGTAAAAAATAATAATAATGTGAGATTTATTATACCACAGACATCATTTAACATGTAATATATGCCTCACAACAGGGTGTCAAGAACTCAGAAAGATTTCTTTGAACGTATTCTCTTAAAAAATAAGTAGCCGTCAAGATTTTCTACCAAGTGAGACTGGGACTCTAAAAGAAGCATTTCCCCTAGGATTCACAGGTCCTACTCACCAGTCCGTAAATAAAATTTGGACTATCTGTGCATGCAGATTGAAAAAAAAAAAAAGTCTTATGTTTATTTTCACTTATCTCTAACTGAAATTTGTCATGTTCTTGAATTATAACTTTAGTCAACAAACCATAATAGTATTAGTGATAGCTATTAATTTTTCATCATGAAAATTATTTTTACATCACATTTAAATATTACAGATATAGTGTTTTTTATACTCATACTTCTGCAAAACTACTATAAAATTCTTATTTGTAAACATATGTATAGACTTCATAATTTAATACACTGAAAAGACTATTTGTTATTGTTCTTCAGTACCATCAAGTTGGTACTAATTCATATTTATCCTGCATAGGGTTTCTGAGGAGCTACTGGTGCATTTGAATTGCCAAATTTATGGCTATCAATCGTGTGCTTATTCTACAATGCAACACCAGGACTCTTACTATGTCACAAATATGATTTCTCATCTTTTGGTCATTATATTTCAAAATCAGTTATTTTCTGTCTAATTCTCTGCATTTGAATCTAAGTATTTAAAACATTAAAGAGATTATTCTGAGAAGAGACTCATGTTAACAGATTGCCAAATGAATTCATGGTACTGTGCTGGTTTATTACTGTGTTAACTAGGATAAAATAACATTTCCCAGAATTACTTTTCCTTTGTGATTCAGTATGGGTAGATCATGAAACACATTTATGTGCAATTTGAAGGCTCAAGTGAAACACTGTCTATATTACTTCTCATTCATAACAGCAGGGTGGTGTCATTGGTTTTCCAAAAGTGGTTTAACTTCTGCACCACCTCATTAACTGGGCCTGCAGCTGTTCTGTCTTTTTCTGGATCCACTTTCAGCTTTTTCTGGGGTGTATGTGTGTTTTTATCTATGAGGAGAGCTCTAGTTTCTCCTGTAGAATATGAATTTCTGTCCACGTCATGGGTTTCAGTTTATGCTTTTTAGTTACAGCTTATTCTAACTCTTTGCCACTCTACATTCATCATCCCTTCCTAAATGCTTGCCCTGTGGATTTCAAACTCCAGCATCTGATACAAAGACAACAGCCTTACAGATAGGATTTGACAGCAATTATGTAAACCTTAGCAATGATCTTTTATGATATACACACACATACTAATTGCTCAATTTCTCTGATTGATTACTAGCTAGTACAGCACAAAAATATCAATAACCAACTCTGTTTTAAAACCAATGTTTAGCTTATCATGAGATATGGTCAAGGTCATTAAATTAGTTAACATTAAGTCTAATTTCAACAGTAATTGCTGGCTGACATTTTCTGGTTACAAGCACATAATCATGTTGATACAGAACAAAACAATTTCATCTCATTTTTTGTTTGTTTATTTGCTTAGTTTATCGTCATATAATGGTTTCAGGCCAGAAATATTAGGAAGACAAATCTGAAATACTGAACAAAAGAGAAATGAGATTAAAAAAAAAAAAGAATTACCAGAAGAAAAAAAATTTTTTTTTACCAGATGTTAGCTTCAAAGAATGGGAAGAAACTATTGAAGAGTAACCCTCAAATATCATGCCTAAATTCAAGAGATAGTTTAATTCTGCTTCTACATGAGTTCATATTATACTTTGTTAGTGTTTTATTCAGTCTTATTCTGCAGTCTATTCCATAACGGTATTTGAAACATTTTTGTTATTGTTGTTGCTGTTATTACCTGAAAATTCATAATAAAAGTGACCAAATAAAATCACCAATAAAAGAGGATGTATTTTCTAACTATTTTAAGAAATAACAGAGATCTTTAGATGATTTATTCAATATAAGAAAAGAGATATGTACAGATCAAGAACGTGAATATGATATGAATATGATTTTGATAGTCTTTGTGTAGTAATTGGATATCTATCAATGTTCTTAACTTTTCTCAGACTAAAAAATGACAAGTAATACAGTTAGACATATAAACTTTCTGCCTTTAGACTACAACTCTATGGGACTTGTGAAAACTAACCACAGGAAAAGCCCATACAAATAGTCCAACTACTCCCCTTTTAATGTAAACATTTCTACCACTGACAACCAGAAAAGGTTTCCTTATGCAGATTCATGCAGATTCAGTATTTAAAATATGACTGAAGTTGTATTTATACAAGGAATCATCAAACCACAGACAAATGCCTGGATTTTGTTATCATCAAACAACACTCCTTTTTCATTAGCCTCAGATTATCAGAGATAGAAATTTGAAATCAGTATCCTCAGCAGAATAAATAAAAAATCTGACTTACACAGGTGCGCTAATTCTACAGGAGACCCTAAAAAGTAGCAAAGGTGGACTAGCAGCCTGGGGAAAACTATCATAATATCTGAAAAAATTGATATTTATGTAGTACTCTGGTTCCACTTAGATTTGTAAGAAACTCTTTTCCACTTACTCAATAATAACAGATTGGATTGTTAGAACATTTAACATTAAAGAAATCTGAAGCTAGTTGGAAAGTTATTATCTATCTAATACCTCTTAATTTTTTTGTAATTTCAGATATTTCTTTGTCAAAATAATATTTTAAATCTTGCAGGTTTGCATAAATAAATACCACTGAAATAAAATCATTTTGAGATGAAGTCTGTTTCTTGGTAAAGTCTCTTTCATTGTTTCAAATGAATATTGTATAACCTACTGTACCAGGACTAATTTACCCGAGGCATATTAAGAAGCAGTGGTGCATAAAACCATTTCCAATATCTAGTCCAGAGCAGGACAAAAGGTGAATTCATTAATGTGAATGTTAATACAAATGAAATAGAAAGTCAAAGTTGTTAATTATGCTGAGAAAACAAATTAGAATTTGTCATACCTAAGAACAGTATTTTAAAAAATAAACTATCCAAAGGGAATTTTGTTAATAATGTTCTTTGAGGTATAATATCAGAAATATATAATGGTGTATCAAAAAAAAAAACCTCTGAAAATGGAAAATTTAGCACTTTTTACATTTTGTTATATTTTCTATTTGGATGTCCAAAGATATACTTGATAGTAATTAAGACCAGAGAATAGGAAATCTTTTTTTCTCATCAGCAAGGACCATTGCTACAGCTCAAGAGAAGGAATAATGGATAACAAAGTGCTATTTTGAAAACTGATGCTCATTATATTCATCTTTATTCTATAATGAATCTCTAACTGAAGAGAGGCTGTGGGCTTCCTTTTAGAGATATCTAATTTCTACACTGGAGTCCTGGTGTGGCACTGTGGGTTAATGCACCAGGCTGCAAAGTCCTTTGAACTGCAAGATAGGTAGTTCAAGCTTACCAGCTTCTCCCCAGAAACCCTATACAGGGTCGCTATGGTTCGGAATCGACTCTATGGCACTTAACAACAATAAAAATTTCTACACTGATCCATAGCAGTGGGCTTATGTTAACCCCAAACCAAATTCATTGCCATCAAGATGACTGAGACTCATAGCAACTGTAATGGACAGAGTAGAACTGCCCCATGAGGTGTAATCCTTAGAGGAGGATACCAAGTGTGTAATGCTTAGGGAGGTAAAACTGCCAGATCTTTTTCCTGCTGACAGGCTGTTGGATTAAATCACTAACCTTTGGGCCTAGCTCTTAATCATTGTGTCCTCAGGGTTTCTTGCATTTATCTTTCATAGAATTGTTGGTTGTTGTTGTTGTTTTTTTTCCTTTTAAAGGTGTTAAGAAGTTCACTCAAGACACCACCAACAAAAACTGTCATAACTCCCTACAGTAAAACGTACAATAAGAAAGAACAGAGGAACGGTGTCAATTTTCCATAATTTGACTTGAAAACTGTTTACTTAGTAGGTTCTTCACAGTGAAGTTTCAATCAAATTGTACTTACTAAGAATGACAAATTAAAATTTTATGATGGTGATGGTATGCAATATATTTTCGAGATCTGTCAAAATCTTTAAAACAAAGACATAGAAATATTTTGATATCTTTTTCATAGTATTTAAAGCATTTAGAGTTCCTTCCTGATGAAAATTATCATCCTCTTTACAGGTACCTTAATTTCTGGCGATTTATTGAATGCCTCACAATATATGTTAAGTAAATGTATGTGTTGAATTAACTAATGCTTTTATAAATTTTGACAGTGAAATATCTTCATCTTCAGCATGGTTGATATCTACAGTATATAGGTGCTTTTTCAGTTATAAATAAAAATTCCTACCCTTCTAATACTAATGATTCATTTATGAGTTGTCTGCTCTAAATACCCTATCAGAAGCTTGTGGAGACAATTGATATTCAGAATAATAGACGAATCTGCCAGCCATTTACTCCACAAAACTCTCCAGGCCTTTTTTACCCCCTATACTTCCAGGTAGGAGCTCTGGTAGCATAGTGGTTACGAATCGGGCTGTGAACCACAAGGTTAGCAGTTCAAAACTACCAGCTGTTCCGCTGAAGAAAGATGAGGCTTTCTGCTCCCATAAAGATTTCCAGCCTTAGAAACCCTGTACAGGGTCCCTATGAGTCAGAACCGACTCCACAGCACATAACAACAACAACAATGTTTCCAGGTAATCAGAAACATGTTATAATCACTTTGCTTCCTGGTTTAATTGCATTTTTTTTTTTTTTCAGCACCTACCAAAGGGTCATCCAAAAAACAGTTATATGTGGAAGGGTTTTCTCATAATTTACAGTTACTATGGAAAATGCACAGCATTATGTTGTTAAAGTTTATCTTGTTGTAAAGTGTTGTCAAGTCAGTTCTGACTAATAGTGACCCTATTTAGGGTTTCCAAGGAGTGGCTGGTGAGTTTGAACCACTAACCTTGTGGTTCCAACCGAACTCACGGTCCAGTGCTTTAGACTCCCGTTCAAGTATATAAACATCCTCATGACACATAAAGGAGTAAAGCATCTCTCGTGAGGAACTGCACTCTTCTTTTCCTGATAAGGTAGGTCTAAAAAATCAAAGTTATATACTGAAGTGCCACAGATTTCTCCAACACACATTATTTGTTTTTATTTGATAGAAGGAAATCCTTCTACTTTTCACCATTTATTGGTTTGGAGTCTCATGGTCTGCAAATATCTGTAAATTTCCATGACGGACTCTAGAGTCAGTATTATTTAATAAAAGTTTAAAAAATATATTGTGATATATACAAAAGACAAAGTGGCAAAATGAATCTAAAATAACTATAAGATATTAATTCATAGCCATAAAGTCCTTGTTATGAATTCTAGTCTATAACAACTTCTTCTGTTCTAAAGACTGCTTCATGGTTTATGAACAGTTTTCTCATGAGCACAATTAAGTGTTCTGGAATATCCATTCTTTGAAATGTTAGCTATAGCTTGTCATGATCCACAGAGTTGATAAACAATTTTATTGATAATTTGCACAATCAATAAAGAACAAATAAATATATTTCTGGAAGTTTCTTCCAATGAAGATCCATGTGACATCAGCAATTATATCCCTCATTCCACAGACTCTTCTGAATCTGGCTTGGGTTTTTGGATGTTTCCTGTTTATGTACTCTTGCAGCCATTGTTTAATTATCGCCAACAAAAAATTACTTTCATGTGATACTAACGATATTGTTCCATGATTTCTACACTCAGTTTGGTCAACTGTTTTTAGAATGGGCACAAACGTGGGCTTCTTTCAATCATTTGGCCAGGTAGCTGTCTTCATGTATCTTGGTGCAAATGAATGAGTGCCTCCATGGTGTATCAGTTTATTAAAAGATTTCAATTTGTATTCCATCAATTCCTGGAGACTTGTTTATCACCAATGCCTTCTGTGTAGCCTGGATTTCTTCCTTCAGAACCATTGGTTCTTCATACACTAACTCTTGAAATGGTTGAACATAAATAATGGAAGGACCTCTATGATATGGATTGATATAGTGACTGTACACTTTAAAGAGGTCTTGTGTAGCAGACTTGTCTAGTGCAATGCGATACATTGTTCATTTCTTGACTGCTGCTTTCAAGAGTGTTGATAGTGGATGCAAATAAAATGACGTATTTGACAGCTTCAATCTTTTTTCTCCTTTTATCATGATGCTAGCAACAGCACTTAATAACAACAACTAAACAATTTATCAGTCCATTCAGTAGAACTTATTGTCATCTCAAACATAACAATTGTGAATATGACATAGGATTGGGCAGGGTTTTGAAATGTTTTATATGTCAGGTTGGTATAAGTTGGAACGGAGTCAAAAGCATCCTGGGGGAAAAAAGATTATGAAATAACTAAAAGTATAAACCATAATACAGAGTTATTTCTAATTTTTGTCTAAAATATCAGAAAAATATTGAACAACAGAAACAAAACAGATGTGAATATAAAAAAATGTTCTCATAAAAAAAACATTATTTGTATGTATTCCAGATAGATGGAATTAGTATATCTCCTGGAGTAATTCTACTTTGATCATCTTTTAATTCTTCCAAGAAAGCTGTGTCAATTTCACATTGGGGACTATTCTGCCAGGTTTATGGCTGAGCAGGAATTGCTTTTCTAAACCATTTACTACTTCCTTAAAAAGCAATGTGGTTTGAAGCAACTGACATATTTATAGAAACTAAAACAGTAACAAACTTGTTATTGTCAGGTGCCTTTGAGTCAATTCCAACTCATAGTGACCTTATCTATACATATTTTCCAGTATTGTGCCATCCTCACAATTGTCATTATGTTTGACACTACTGTTGCTGTCACTGTCTCAATCCATCTATTTGGAAGGCTTCCTCTTTTATGCTGAAACTCCATTTTATAAAGAATTATGGCCTTCTCCAGGGACTGGCTCCCCTTGAGAACATGTCTGAAGTATGAGAGATGAACTCTCACCATCCTGGCTTCTATGGAGTATTCTGACGGCTCATCTTCCAAGATAGATTTATTTAATCTCTGGAAATCAATGCTACTTTTAATATTCTTTGCATCAATTCTTCTCTGGTCCTCCTTGTTCACCGTCCAACTTTCATATTCATGTGAGGCAATTGAAAATGTGGTGGTTTGAGTCAGGTACACCTTAGATCTCAAACTGATATCTTTGCATTTTAATACTTTAAAAAGACCTTGCACAGCAGACTTACATAGTGCAATACATTGCTTCATTTCCTGACTGCTGCTTTCATGAGTGTTGATAGTGGATCCAAATAAAATGAAGTGTTTTTTTTACAGCTTCAATATTTTCTCCTTTCGTCATAATGCTATCATGATGTTATCAAGGTCCCTTAATAACAACAACTGCAACAATTTATCAGTCCATTTATTAGGATTTATTGTTTTCTTTACATTAAGGTGAAATCCGTACTGAAGAATGTAGTTGTGATCTTTCATCAGTAAGTATTTGAAGTTCTCTTCACTTTCAGCAAGCAAGGTTGTACTATTACTTACTGCTGGTTGCTAATGAGTATTCCTCCAATCCTGATATTATGCTCTTCTTCATATAATCCCAGCTTCTCGTTTTATTTGATCATCATACAGATTGAAGAAATACACTGCCCTGGAACACACCTTCCCTAATTTTTAACAATTCAGTGGTCCCTTGTTCTGTTCAGATAACTATCTCTTGATTCATGTACAGGTATCCCATGAACACAATTAAGTATTCTGGAATACCCATTCTTCACAAATTTATCCACAGTTTGTCATGATCCACATAGCCAAAACCTTTGACTAAACTATAGACCACAAGGAAACATTGTTCTGGAGTTCTCTTCTTTCAGCCAATAGCCAACTAACATCAGCAATAATATCTTTAGTTCACATCCTCTTTTGAATCCAACTTGAATTTCTGGAAGTTCCCTATAGATGTACTGTGGCAATCATATAACAAATTTATGATCATATAATTATAGAATTGGAAGATTTCAAGATTGTGTAATCATGTTTATTTCTCTGGGACAGTTTTACCAGGATAGATCTGTTCTGTTTTCAAAAGATTTTTCTAGTTCTAACGCCAATTGCTTTTGCTGTTAAGTGCGGTTGAGTCAGTTCCAACTCACAGAAACCCATTCAAGGAGTGGCTGGTGAGTTTGAGCTGCAGACCTCGTGACTGAAATCAGCTTTGTGATCCACTCCTTTATCCTATAGCACCACATCAGTTCAGAGGATAAAAATGAGGGGTTTTTGTTTCGGTTAAGATCTACAACCTCACTGGGCAAATTATTGAATGATGCAGAATGCATCAAGAAAAGATGGAAGGAATACACAGAGTCATTGTACCAAAAGGAAATGGTTAATGTTCAACC
>NW_006408720.1:1442228-1450204 GCF_000296735.1 Chrysochloris asiatica | reverse complement strand
CCAGGATCGAGCATTGTTTCGTTCTGCTGTGCATGGGGTCGCTATGAGTCGGTTCCGACTCGATGGCACCTGACAACAACAACAACAAGATCTACAACCTCAGAAAACCTATAGAGTTGCTGTGAGTCCGAAATGACTTGACAGCAATTGCCAACAACATCTTCAGTTATTCTGGGTTTAAAAATTCACTCTGCTTGGATATCTTCTCCCATAGAAGTCCAGGATTTTTATCTTTTCATTTTTTCCTTAATCAGTTAAAAATGAAGATTGGTATTAAAGTTAGTTGTATACTTGTAGTAGAATGTTCAATTATCTCACTATGCTTTCTTTTTCAAACAGAATTATTCTAATTCCATAAAATTTTCATTTTTGTTGTTGTTAAGCGCCGACACATAGTGATCTTATATAGGTTTTCTGAAGAACAGCTGGTGGGGTCTGAACTGCTGACCTTGTTGTTCAAAGTCCAGTGCTGATCCTACAGTGCCACAACTGGAGTCCAACATTTTCATTACTGAGTATTTTATTTTAAATCACAATTATTAATGCTTACTGCCATATTTCATATTAATCATTAGCTAACAAACCACAAATGAGTAATCAAGGATTGTGACCAAAGCCAAAACCTAGTGGTGGGCTCTTCCCTGATGTTTATAAATTTCCTTCACATTTTACTAATCTATGCCTTAAAAACAGTCTATAGTTCCCACTTCTAGGATCTCAGGTCTCTAGAGATCTAATCTAGTTATGGAAGGATTAAAAGGTATTGTGAAATCATAATAGAAAATGTACATTCACCACTGATATAAATGCACAAACTACTTTGACACCAAATTTCCTTGCCATGTGCTCTGAAACATTGAAACATTTAAAAAAAAAATCATCATTATAAATTATTTAAAATCATTTTAATGTTGCTAATGATTCAACACTCAAAATAATCTTATAGAATTTCAAATCTATATAGATAGATATTGAATAACTAAATAGAAAATTTAAAATTTCTTATAAAATGCAATTTTGAGGGAAAATCCTTATGATTTTCATTGAGAAGAAAAAATAACAATATAAATGGGTTGCTGTTGTATGGAAACACTTTACCACAGTTATTGTTAAAGATGAACAAAAAATTGACCAGTCTGCTTTTTATATAATTTCCTTCTTTTTGCATATGACTATATTAACATTTGTCTTTATAAAATTTCTTTTACATGTGATTATTATACCAATTATAAGGTCCTTTTAAACTTACTTATGACCTTTGAAATAATGGGTAGCTTTCTAAAATCTGTTCAAGCCTGTAACCATGCTCTTTATATTAACCGTGGTGGTTATGTGCCATGGAATCGGTCCTGACTCATAGTAACCCTGTACAGGGTTTCTAAGACTGTAAATCTCTACAGGAGCAGAAAGCCTCATCTTTTTCCAAGCAAACCATTGGTAGTTTCAAACTGCTGACCTTGAGTTTAGTGGCCCGACTTTTAACCACTTTACTACCAGAGTTCCTTTTATATTACAATATTCAACAATAATTAAGTCTTCAAAAACACTGGGATAACAAAACACTTCAATGGCAATGGTGCCACTGATTATACATATATAGATAGATATGCCTATTCTTTTAGTTGATTAATCCATCCATTTATCATGGGTACAAAATATGTACATTATTATTTTTCCTCCAATTGTCTGGCAATAATCTGCTTGAATGAAAAGATGTAAAGGTTTAAAAAGGGAAAGTTGCAGATATTAACATCAAGGACACATATCACAATCTGTCAATCTGAGTCTGTCATAGAAATTTAATTAGGGATGGAGGAACTATTGTATATGCATCTTAAAAGCAGCTTGATAATGAGGAGAAAATCTATTTGTTTCTTATTATATTTCAGAAATTGAGAAAAGGCAAAATGTCTTGACTGTGTGAGAATCAAGAAGAGTTTGAATTTGATGGTTCAGAAAATGTTTGATTAAATGTCATTCATGATTCCTCACATAATAGCCTTTTTTTTTTTTTTTCTGTATCATGTTAACTGGATATTTTTAGTCAGATTCTTATATACTAAACTCATGCAGTATATACCACCTCATGATCATTATAGTTCTTAAATGATAAACGTAAGCATCTGTAGCAAGATAAAAATCAGTATTGCCTAGATGGTGAGCATTCAGTTACTACATGAATACTTTGTTAAGTCAGTTTGCATAGATAAAATCTAATGCATTTGTGGAATGAAAAAGAGAACATTATAATTACCTATACATTACTCAGGCCAAATTAGCATAACTTACGGCATTGCTCCTTTAAACTATCTCGCCAACTGATAAGGTTCCTATCATATGTCATTAGAATATCAGCTAATAATACTAAAGAAGAAAATGTTTTTCTCTATTCACTGAAAGTAAACATTAACTAAAACAAAGCATTAAAAAGATTAAATCAAGTAATATTTCATTAAAGCAAAATTGGACTGTAATCCCCAAAGAAAAATGTGCCTTTTTGCATCATAGTCTTCTTCATGTCAGATAAAAATAGAGGGACTTACCAAATATAGCAGTGTCTTGTTTAATCTCAGCAAGGCAACAGTATATTCTCTCAGAATTCTTATTTAGTACATTTCCTGAAAAAGAAAATTTAGATGAACAAATGTAAAGGCTACAATTTAAAAATAAGTATGAGGAAACAATCTTTGTGTATGAAGTTCTGGTGTGACACTATAGGATAAACATCGAACAGTTAACTATAAGGTCAGTGGTTCAAACATACCAGCTGCTCCTCAGAAACCCTATACAGGGTCACTATGAGTCAGAACTGATTTGATGACATTTACCAAAAGCAACAAGTTTGTATAATGATAACATCACCTGAACATTGCACAAATTGTGTTCCTGATTTTCTTTGTGCCCATATTGAGGTGATATGAAAGTATACCAGTTTAAATACAATTGCAAAATATTTGAACTTATCAATATATATAAAAAAATTAGATACTCAAAGTTTTATTTTGTAATAGTGAAATTTCAAATGATATTGTCAGGGACAGAAAGGATGACTTATACCATTTACATGCTGATAAATACTGGAGGACATTCCAGAATGGCCCCAAAGATAGAGGGCAAGCTTAAAACTCAAACTAAAATATCTGGCCTCAGTTTGACACAGGAGTTTCAAAAGACAGTCTGAAGTTGAAAGAATATTTTAAACATAATGAGGATGAATAAAGAGAAGAAGAGTTTTAAGGATATGCTAAAATACATTGAGTGAAGTTAAGTGAAGGACTTTTGGATCTCTATATATTATTATACTAAGTAGCAAATCAAAAGGAAACATTAAAAAATCACACACTTCACTAATATTCTTATGTGTAAAGCAGAACAAACTATTTCATCTTTTATTTGTTTTGGGATCCATACCAGCAAGCAGTAGGTAATATTGTAATTTACTGTAATATTGAGTGCTCTACATTTGTTTGAAAGAGAATGGTAATTATCTGTTTAGAATAACATTGTAGGGAAAATCTAATATTTTCAGATTTATAAATCAGTATGATTGGGGATAAATCAGAAGTTGCACAGAATTATTTTAAATAAGTTTATCTATATATTTATTAAGAAGACCTGGTAGCATAGTGAATTCTGAGCTGGGCTACTAACCATAAATTAAACAGTTCTAATCCACCAGTTGCTTTGCAGGAGATGAGACTTTCTACTCCCATAAAGATATACAGCCTTGGATACCCTATAAAGAGTTGCTATGAGTCTAAATCTTCTACATAGCAAACCACCACCTCTACCGCCACACAATCTTAAGTTACTTTACAAAAGCCAACTGCAGACATAGGAATCTACTATAAAAATATTGTTTGGAACAACTAAATTTTAGTGCTGTAGGACTGTAGGATAAGCACTGGACTGCAAGGTCAGCAGTTCAAACCAAACAGCTGCTCTTTGGAGCCCTTACACAGGGTCGCTATGAGTTGGAAATGACTCAATGGTACATAACAATTACAACACCTAAGCAAAATGAATTGATAAATAAGTAAAAGAAACACTAAAAAAAAGAACATGTTTTCATAAGAGAATGTACCACACAGAAATTTGAGATTTTTCATTATTTTTAAATGATTATACCTACAATTTTAAAATTGTTTATTATGAATCGTGCATTTTCAAATGTTGAAAATAAGTAAAGTGCCGGCAATCAATATACTTAAAATAATTATTAATGGCATTTTTTAAATTTGTAAATTAAAGAATATAAAATTCTTTCCACAACTTGTCTGTCAATTTGTCATACTATGGTGAACTGAACGTTGTGATATTGGAAGCTATGCCACTAGTATTTTGAATGATGGCAGGGTCACCAATGGTGAGCAGTTTTCATATGAGCTTCCAGACTAAGACAGACTACTAAGAAGGAGAGGGAGACTACTTCTGAATGACCAGCCACTAAAAACCCGAAGCAGAGCAGCAGAACACTGTCAGATAACACCAGAATATTGAATATTGAAACATGATGAATAGCACTAGAGTAATGTCATAAGATAAGTCCCTCAGTTTGGAAAGTCATCAAAATACAACTTGAGAAGCGCTGTCTCCTTAAAGTAGAGTTGACTGTGACAAATCAAAAGAAGAAAAGATTTGGGGGCCTTCATTTGCTGATGGGGGTACAACTCAATTTAAGAAGAAACAATTATAGGTATCCATTACTAATCAGAATATGGAATGTACAATGTCTGAATCTAGGAAGATTAGAATTTGTCAAATATTAAATGAAATGCATAAAGATCAATATTCTTGGTATCAGTGAACTGAAAGGTTCTGGCAAGAAGGTAATGGGAAGACATATATAAAACCCTGAAAGAGTAAAAGTGTCAACTAAGAATCTTTTATCCAGCAAAGTTATCAATCAAATATAATGGTGTAATCAAAACATCACAAGATAAACAGAAAATAAGAGATTTTTCCAAAGCCAACACTGCATTATAAAACATCCTAAAGGGAGTTCTGTGGACTGAAAACCAACAAGTACAGACAACAACCAGAGATTGACATATGTGGCAGCACCTCCCAGAACTAAATCGACAGATGGAAGAGCAGAGAACAGAACAAAACTATAAGACCAAACTCAGAGAATATTGAAGGTCAGTCTATGATCAAAAAATTACAATGTGAAAGAAGGTAAACACGTAGGTACAGAGGTCCAGATGGTGAGAAGGTCAGGTAGAGTACATGATAAAATAGACTGCATTAAATGGAGGGAAAAGTAATGGAATATAAGGTAACCTCAAAGAAAATAAACACTTCACAACATACCAAGAAAATGAAAACCCAAAAAGAACATGGAAACATTAAAACTATGAGGAAACTCAAAAGAAAGAATGCAAAACACATGAACTCAAGAAAGGAAGACACGCAGAACAAAGAAAGCAGCAGCACCACAAAAACAACAACAACAAACATAATGGCAGCAATTAATTCATACCTATGTATAATCACACTGAATGTAAATGGATTAAATGCACCAGTTAAGAGATGGGGAGTGGCAAAATGGATAAGAAAAAAAGATCCTTCAATATGCTGTCTGCAAGAGACACATCTTACACACAGAGACAAAAACAGATTAAAATTCAAAGGATGGAAGAAAATACACCATGCTAATTGCAATAAAAAATGAACAGGAGTAGCAGTACTAATCTCTGATAAAATAAACTTCAAGGCAAAACCAGTATAATAGATAAAGATGGACATTATCTAATTACTAAAGGGACAATTGAACAAGATGACACAATCATAGTAAATATCTATGCTCCCAATGAAAGAGCTTCACAATTTATAAAACAAACTCTAATAGATTTGATGAAAAAAATTGACAAATCTACAGTAATAGAGTGCGATTTTAATACACTGTTTTCAAAAATGGATAGAACAACCAGAAAGAAACTTCACAAAGACACAGCACTAAACAACACAATCAGCCAAATGGACCTCATAGATGTGTACAGAGCATTCAACGCAGTAACTGCACAATACACATTCTTTTCCAGTGCACATGGAACATTCTCCAGAATAGACCATGTCTTGGGCCACAAAACAAATCCCCCCAAATTTACAAATATCAAAATACTACAAAACACCTTCTCAGACCACAATGTTATCAAATGGATTAAAGACCTAAATATGAGTCCCAAAATTATCAATGGAAAAAGAGAGACAAATTTGGGGGCTCTAAAGGAGCTCTGGTAGCGTAGTGGTTACGAATTGGGCTGTGAACCGGAAGGTCAGCAGTTCGAAACTACCAGCTGCTCCGTGGGAGAAAGATGAGGCGATCTGCTCCCGTAAAGATTTACAGCCTCGGAAACCCTATTCAGGGTCGCTATGGGTCGGAAACGACTCGATGGCACTTAACAACAACAACAACAACAATGCAGGGAATACACAGACTGCCAAACATTTTGAAAACTACACAAACAAAAGTAGACAAAATAGATGATTGGGACATACTAAAAATTAAAAACTTATGTGCATCAAAAGACTTCACCAGAAGAGTAAAAAGGGAACCCACAGAATGGGAAAAAATCTTTTGCAACAACACGTCAGACAAGGGACTTATTTCTAAAATATATAGGAAACTACAACACCTCTACAAGAAAAAAACAAATAACTCAATTAAAAAATGGGCACAGGACATGAACAGACACTTCACCAAGGAAGAGATCTGGGCAGCCAACAAACATGTACAAAAATGTTCATGATCATTTGCTATTAGAGAGATGCAAATCAAAACAACAATGAGATATCATCTCACACCAGCAATAACAGCAAAGATCAAAAAAGTATAGGACAATATATGCTGGCGAGGATGTGGAGAGACTGGGATGCTCCTTTTTTTCTGGTGGGATTGCAAAATGGTCCAACCTCTCTGGAAAGCAATATGGCGCTTCCTCAAAAGGTTGGAAATAGAGATACCTTATGATGCAGAAATTCCTTTACTCGAATATTTACCACAAGAAATGCAAAGCATAACACGAGTAGATGTATGCACACCAATGTGGATAGCAGCACTACTTACAATAACAAAAAGATGGAGACAGCATAAGAGCCCATCAACTGATGAATGGATAAACAAACTGTGGTACATACACACAATGGAATATTATGCTACCTTGAAGAACAATAAGCAAGCTGTAAGCTACCATATAGCATGGATGAATCCTGAGGACATTATGTTGAGTGAAATTAGTCAGTCACAAAAGGAGAAATATTGCATAGGACCCCTATTGTAAAATGATTAAGAAAAAATGCCCATATTAAAGTGGGGGTGGCATTCTTTGCTGGTGACCGGGATGTGGGAGGTGGGGTGAGGGGAGGGAGGGGAAGGTGGAACACAGGGTAAGGAATACACACAATGTAGTTTGGGTGCTGGAAGGGGGGCAATACACAAGAATAAGGAGGGGAATGGAAAAACAAGGCTGAAAGGAAAACAATTAGGCAGGTCTGCATGGGATAAGTGGGACAGAGGTTATTAGTGATGTATGCCCAACCTTGGAACAACAGGGCTTGGAGATACAGGGATTGAGACATGGTTGGAATGGGCAAAAGGGAGGAAATAATGTCTTTTATATCTTGGTTTCCCTTGCATACCATTACAAAATAGA
Source organism: Chrysochloris asiatica (assembly GCF_000296735.1). Classification (NCBI taxonomy): domain Eukaryota; kingdom Metazoa; phylum Chordata; class Mammalia; order Afrosoricida; family Chrysochloridae; genus Chrysochloris; species Chrysochloris asiatica. Next base: position 1,442,549 of record NW_006408720.1, on the reverse strand, counting down.
CACCAGAGGGGAAGGGAAAAGAATAGCCAGAAATATCACCATAGAAAACTTGTAAGTCCATCTTCTGCCTATAACTGATTGTAATACCTAAAATGGGAATACAATATTCCCAGTGAAGGAGACTTCCTGTGGAGCCTCTGCATTACATAAAACAATAGGTAGAATCCTGAACTCCATCCAGACTCTTCTGATGTGGGAAATTTCCACTTAAAAGGACAAGCAGACCAGTCTGGAGCAGCTAGAAGAACAGAAGATACTTCTTGAAAGAAAGACCTACAGGAAAAATACAAAACAATAACGGCAGCCAGACTGACTACTACA
>NW_006408720.1:1435580-1442128 GCF_000296735.1 Chrysochloris asiatica | reverse complement strand
AAAAATACAAAACAATAACGGCAGCCAGACTGACTACTACAAGAACAAGAAAGTTGCTTGCTCAGGAGACATCAAGGCAAGTGGTGGGTCTCAATGGGAATACACGAGCAGACATGAGCTCGGATCATGACCACGTTGGTCACCCATAAGGGAAAGTGAGGGAAAAACAGCAATGGAGCTAGCTGGAAGCTAAGCCCTACAACATTCAATAGACTCCTGTGAACCCAGGTGGAGAGACCTGCTTGTCCAGCAGTACGGCAAGACCTGGGGACTCATGGGCCCAGAATAGTCAAGCGTCCAGCTGATAAGAAGAGAGGACATATGCATAAGAACATCCACATTTGCAGATAATACCAGAGCTCAACTAGAAGAAGAAGGAAGAGGAAAAAAGGGTAATCTGATACAATTTGATGAATTTGACCTACACCTATGGATGCCATAGCTCAAAAGAGAGAACAAATCTTTACAGCAAGGATCATTCCTATCCCTTCAATACACAGGGTAGACAGGGATGGGCAACTTGGACATTGGCTACCCAAATTGGGGGGCTGCTGCAAAGGCAAGAAGTGACTGGATTACAAGTTTCAAGAGGGAGCCTAGATCCAGAGAGCATGGAGGAAGGTAGAATCTCCACTGAGTAGTATCCAATCTGTTTGGGCAGGGCTGATGAAAGGAGATGGGGATAGGTCTCTTGTGGTACAACAGTGAATAATTGCTATGAGGACTGACTGTGAAGGTTAGAAATGTAAAGGTAGGCGTTTTGTAGAAAGGAGGATAGTGATTGACTTTGCAGTCCAGGAGCGGAGGTCCCTGGGACCACCAAGAGAGAAGAGCAGAGTGCAGGACACTACTCAGAGAAACAGTGATGCTGGGGATGGAGGCAGAAACAGTGACATGGAGAGATAGAGCAGCTGGGGACTCTAGACCCAGAAAGGGAGAGGGGATATGCACTGAAGACCGGGGGGCAGGCTTGCAGGGTATACCCTTTGGTTGGTTAATGCTGCATGGAGGGGATTGTAACCATGGCAATGGAATGATATATGATAGGTTGAATGTAAAGCTAATGTTCTCCCATGTAAACTATCACAAAATTCACACACACACACAAAAGATGTATTGATCTTTACTGGTGGTTGGAATGCAAAGGTTGGAAACAAAGAGAAAGGATCAGTAGTTGAAAAATATGGCCTTGGTGATATAAATGATGCTGGAGATTGTATGACAGAATCCTGCAAAACCAATGCTTTGTTCATTTCAAATACCTTCTTTAGACAGCATAAGAGACAATTATACTCATGGACCTCACCAGATGAAATCCACAGAAATCAAATTGACTACATCTTTGGAAAGAGATGGTGGAAAAGCTCCATATCATCAGCCAAAAAAAGGCCAGGGGCAGATTGTTCAAAACAGACCATCAATTATTGGGTGAGACCATGTAAACAGGATGTACAGAACTCTAACACCAAGAATGGTTAATTTTGCCATCCTGCTGGATTTAAAAGAAGCCATGTCAGGATCATCTAGAAAGAAAAGCATGAGTGAAGCATGACATCCCTAACTGGAAAATTGGTAATACAAGTGGCAACATGGGGAGACAGAGCAGCTGTGGGCTTCTAAGCCCATGAATCAAGTGAAGCTGAGTGCCTACAGGCAGCAAACTGACTTGCAGAATGTGCCCTTTGGGCATGTAGATACAGGCTAACGGAGCTTTCCAGCACTTGCCAGAGAAAGGTAGAGGCCAAAGCAGTATAACAGAGAAAAGGCATTCCTGACTGGAAGACTGTTGCATCCTGAGTTACCTCTGATCCAGAATTATGCCCTGTTCACTTCCTTAATAACCCCCATAATTTGAGTATTGTCTATGAGTTCTGTGTGACCATTGCAATGGATTATTGACTCCAGATGTAAAGAAGAGAGTACTGTTGCAGGGATGGTGGATATCAAAATAAGGTAAAGAAGGTTGTAGTTTGAAGTCATGTGTGACCTCCACTTCATAAGAATTGGTCTTGGGCTAATTTTGAGTTTCTTTCTCCTTCTCTCTTGTGAAGCCAGAGGAAGTCAGACACAGTCTCAGTGCCATTTTTTCAGTATATTTATTACATTATGATTCTTTCAAATGAGTCAAATTAATGCTTCTTAGTAGCATGACGCAATAACCATTATTGTAATGCACATTCCTTCAAATATACACATCAACCAAACTTGAGAATGGGCAATAGTCAATTATGGCTAGCAAGTAAACACGAATAAAGTGAACTAGATAACAATAGCAGTGTTAGGTATTTAAAATCAATATCTAAAATTTGGAAAAAAATCAATAAGAAAATGAGATACGACATGCTGTTGTTGAATACATAATATACATAATTTAGGGTTTGGCACAGCAAATGTGTTCAGAAGATCATCCAAGAGAGTTTATGAAAGTGATAATGAAAATTTTCTGTCTTTGGCAGAGACCATAGCAAAACTTGATAATATTATGAAAGAACATTTATTCAGACTACAAATATTGGCATCAAGTAATATTGCACACTATAAAGAGATTATATACAAAACTGAATAATTAGATTTATTGTAGAAGCAATGAATTAAATCATTTTAAGGGATGAAATATTAAGTGTTACTCAAACTCTTTTAGAAACAACACATGATGGATGCTTAGTGCAATAGAGTATAATTATTTTGATCTGAGGATTTCTAAACCTTGAGTATTTTTATGTAAACACATTTGAGAAATTTTGTCTAATAGATTAAATTACAAAACAAATTTTTATATATTCATAAATTTCAAAATCAAGGAAAAAAATATGCAGGCTTGGAGGATGTCATTGCTTACATGCTTAAGAACAGAAAGCAGAACAGATTTCAGCAAAAAAGTACTTTAAAGAAAATTCTAAGAAATTCTATATTTTTTATTTCAATGTCTAGTTCCTAAGCCTTATTTAATGATAAAACAAAAAATCTTCCACACTGGTTTTGTTTTTGTGAGGTTTAAGATCCATATAACTTTCTTCTACTTCAATTAAATTTTGTTGTTGTGGTTAAGTGCCATCGAGTTGGTTCCAACCCATAGTGACTCTGTATAGGGTTTCCAAGGAGTGGCTGGAGAGCTTGAACCACTGATCTTGCAGTTCAAATGGCTTTGCATCCAGTGCATTAACCCACAGTGCCACACCAGGACTCCAATTAAACTTTATATGATATTAAAAATTTGCCAGTCATAAATTTTAAAACTTTGCAAAGATGCAATGAAAAAGTTAATTTGATAACATCAAACCACTGAAAACTCAAAGTATCATGCAATGTTGTTTCATTCTATTTATTTGACAATATTAATATATATTAATAATATATTAATTCAAATGTGCTAGAATATAATATGAGTCCTGGTGTGATGCTGTGGGATAAGTCACTGGACCACAAGGTCAGTCTGAACTGCAAGATTGGAAGTTAAGACCCACTAGACACTCTTTAGACACCCTATACAGGATTGCTATGAGTCAGAATAAGGAGCTCTGATAGTGTAGTGGTTACAGGTTGGGCTACTAACCTCAAGGTCAGCAGTTTGAAACTACCAGCCGTTCCATGGGAGAAAGAGGAGGCTTTCTGCCCTGTAAAGATTCACAGCCTCGGAAACCCTATGCAGGTCACTCTGAGTCGGAATCGACTCCACGACACACTACCATCACTACCATGGGTCAGAATAGATGAGATGGTGCTTAACAACAACAGAATATAATATGCTTTTCAAAGGATCTGCCTTTTAAAACATTTTTAAATTTAGCAAAGTATGCTAAAAAATGAATGTTATGGAACAGAAGTCTATAATATTTTTATAAATAGCTAAATAATAGATATTTTAGATTTTGTAGGCCTTATTCTTACACAATCTCTGTTCTATATTCATCTTTTTGTGTATTTATGTTTGTTTATAGTCCTTATAAAAAAGATAAAAAACAATTCTTAGCTCATTTGTTCATAAAAAAGCAAATCACAATTTGCCAACTTCTGTTTTATAGATTTGTTCTCTAATAAGTATGTCGCTGTTGATTAATGCCCTGGACTACAAAGTCGGTTTGAGCCGCAAGATCAGCAGTTCAAGCTCACGAGTTCAAGCTCACCTCAGAAACCCTATGCAGGGTTGCTATGGGTCGGAACTGACTCAATGGCACTTAAAAACAACAACAGTCATATGAACCGACTCAACAACACATAACAATTTACATGAAATCTAAATTTAAGGAATTAAAACTGAATAAAGTTAAAAAATCTCAGATACACTAGCCGTATTCCATGTTCTCAAAAGACACATATATCTAGTGGTTATCATAATGAATACTGCAGATAGAGACTATTACTATTACTGCAAATTGTTCTTCTAAGAGCACTGTTTTAGAAAAAAAAAACAAGTGTGTGTGTGTGTGTGTGTGTGTGTGTGTGTGTGTATCACCTCTTAAGAGTGTTACGAAAAATTAGAGCAAAAATTGTTAAAACTCTATACATTGATGTCAATTTCTTCTATGTCATAAATACCTGAAGTAAGAAAGTGATTTAATTTGACTAAGAATTACATCGGTAGTTCACTTTTTATCTCAAATTCAAATCAGTATGCCAAATCTATATCATTTTTAAATAAAAGCACAATTTCTCCTTCAAGATACTGTCAGATACAATTCTGAACAAACAATAATTTTTCCATTATTTCCATACATATCCCATTGCAATGGACACATACTTAACTAACACCAAACAAAATCAACTGCCACTGAGTAGATTCTGCCTCACAGCAACTTTTCTGAATAGTGTTGAACTACTCCACAGGTTTCCCAATATTATAAATCTTTACAGGAGCAGATAGCCTCATCTTTCTCACATAGAGCAGCAGGTGAATTTGAACCACCGACCTTATGGTTAGCAGCCCAATGTTTAACTCATTGTGCAACCATTGCTCCTTATATGACACTTAGCTTTTTGACAATGTAGATTTTATTGAACAACAATTAAATAAATGTTGACTCATTGTGGAAAATATAACTTCTGTAACTAAACAATTTGTATAGAAACTGTCATTTGGAAACATAATTCTTTGTGTGAACTTTAACTTAGCAGACACACATACACACTGATGATCTCCCCAGGCTGTGGGGTAAAGGGGATGTAGATTCTGATTCAGTACGTCTGTATAAGGTTATGGTTGTGTTGTTAAGTGCTGTTGAGTCAGTTCTGACTCACAGCAACCCTGTGTAGGGTTTCCAAGGAGCGGTTGGTAAATTTTAACTCCTGACCTTGCAGTGCAAACTGACCTTGCAGTCCAGCACATTAAACCACAATGTCACAAAATTCATTTATAAGAAATTCCAAGGTGGTGTTCAAAGTGTACGACTATGGACCACACTATGCATAGTAAGTCTTCAGATGATGGATGTAACCTTTACCTGAATTAGGATGAACCTGAATAACTATAAAAAGCTTCCAATTATTATTGATTAAATGTAAAATACTGCTGGTTTCCAAAACAGACTATCAAATGTGTTGTTGTTATGAGCCATCTAGTCAGTTCATACTAAAAAGACCAGACTCTAAGTACAACAGAACCAGACACTACCCAGTCTTCTGCCATCCTCACCATCAATGCTGTTTCAACCCATTATTTCAGCCACTGTGTTAATCCATCTCCTAAGAGTTTTTGTCTTTTTCGCTGACTCTCTACTTCATCCAGCAAGATTTTTACTCCAGAGACTGGTCCCACCTGATAACATTCTCAAAGAACATAAGACAAAGTATTCCCATTCTCCTGTCTAAGAAGCATTCAGTTTGTACTTCTTACAAGACAGATTTCTTTATTCTTCCAATGGTGGTGGTTTGTTGTGGAGTTGGTTTCAACTCATAGTGACCCTGTATAGGGTTTCTGAAGTTATAAATCTTTATGGGAGCAGAAAATCTCGTCTTTCACCCATGGAACAGCTGTTAGTCTTGAACTGCTGACCTTAAGGTTAGCAGCCCGTCTCATAGCTAATGGTATATGTGATAATATAGGTTTTTGTGTCAACTTGGCTTGCCCTGGATACTCAGTATTCAGAAGTTACGATGAAATAGTTTTCCATGATGAGAATTAGTATAATACAATCACCTCCTCTGTAATATGACCTGATAAGATCAGCCCAAATATGATGTTATGGAGTCCTGGTGTGGCACTGTGACCTAATATACCAGACAGCCAAGTCATTTGAACTACAAGGTCAGTGGTTCAAGCTCACTAGCTGCTCCTTGGAAATCCTGTACAGGGTCTCTATGGGTCAGAATTGACTCAATGGCATTTAACAACAAGAATATAATGTCATTATCTTTTGTTATAAATCCTTATTTTTTGATGTTAATGAAGTAGGTTACAATCTACAGAACTAGGTTGTATGTTGAGGCAGTCTGTTTTGAGATATAAAAGAAGAGAGATGTGATTAAGGAAAGAAAAAAAGAGCTGGGAAAGTGCTGGGGACAGCATATGCAGACCCTGGGTTGATCAGTGGCAGCCCCATTAAACCACCTCT
>NW_006408720.1:1431543-1435070 GCF_000296735.1 Chrysochloris asiatica | reverse complement strand
GCAATGCTAGGCAATATGTTTGCAGATCTGTCTACCTGCCAGCTTGCATCATATCTGTGTGTCTGTCTTTTTTGTATATATTTCGTCTCTCTCTTTCTGTATCACTTGCGCTGCCAGATCTCCCTTCTTCATGACACCCATACTTCTTTGTCAAGGCGGGACCCCGACATAGGACCTCGACAGGAAAGAATTGTTTCCTTTGGACCTAGGGTCTGCACTATGAAATTCTTAGATCCAGGAAATATTAATGCTAAGACATCTGGAAATCTCCAAAATATGCTGGGTCTACAGATGCTGACCTAGTGTGTCACCTTAAGATAAGCACTCGACTTCAAGGTCAGTTTGAACCACAAGGTCGGTGGTTCAAACTCAGCAACCACTTCTTGGAAACCCTATACAGGGTCGCTATGAGTCAAAACAGAATGCACGACACTTAACAACAACAACACAGATGCTGACAAGATACAAAGAAATTCCTCCAGATCTGGCACTGTGAATTTGAATTTCTAGCCTCCCAAACTATGAGAGATAGATAGATAGATAGATAGATAGATAGATAGATAGATAGATAGATAGATAGATAGATAGAAAATTTGTTTGTTAAAGCCTACATTTGTGGTATTTCTGTTATGTTGTTGTTAAGTGCTGTCGAGTTGGTTCCAACTCATAGTCATCCTGTGTATAGTTTCCAAGGAGCAGTTGGTAGGTTTGAATAGTCAGCCTTGCAATTAGCAGGCCAGTACTTATCCTAAGGTGCCACACCAAGATAACAACACTAAAGTTAAAGATAATATATTCAATATTCTTTGTCAACACCATAATTCAAATGTATGAATTCTTCTTCAGTATTCCCATGCATATGAAGTGATTGAAAATACCATGACTTGATTCAGAAACAACAAAATGACATTTTTGCTTTTTAACACTTTAAAGAGGCTTTGGAGAGATTTGCCAAATGTAATTTTTTGTTACGTACCCTCGACTCATAGTGACCCTATGTACAATAGAATGAACATCTGTCAGGTCTATAACATCTTCACGGCTGTTGTCATGTTTGAGCCCATTGCTGCTGCCACTGTGCCAATCTATCTCATTGGGAGTCTTCCTCTTTTCTGTAGACCCTCCACTTTACCATGCATGATGTCCTTCTCTACGGACTGATGGCTTCTGAAGTATGTGCAATAAAGTCTTGCCATCCCAGCTACTAAATAGTATTCTGGCTGTACTTCTTCCAACACAAATCACTTTATTCTTCTGGTCCATAGTACTTTTCATATCCTGCCTCAGCATCATAATTCAAATATAGGGATCCTTCTATGGTCTTCCTTATTCATTGTTCAATTTTCACATGCATATGAAGCTTTTGAAAATGCCACAGCTTAGGTCAGGCACACCTTAATCTTCAAACTGATATCTTTGCTCTTTAAGATTTTAAAGAAGCCTTTTGAAATACTTTTGATATATAAAATAAGATATTATAAAAAAATTAGCATTGAACTGTCATAAAAAAATACAGATAATGGCAGTTAGATTTTGTAATTATAAGTCCTGATTGTGAAAATCAGAAAATGAAATACTAAGAATTAGAACAAAAGTGTTACTCTTTAGAATATACAATTTCTGAGAAAGAAAGGCAGTATGCAAATAGGAGACCTATTTGGAAGCTTGATAATGAAGAGAATGAAGAAAGCAAGTGGTAGTGGTTAAAGTTCTAACAGATTCAACATAATATTATGGATTCAAAATTCAAACTAAGCTTCTCCATACCATAAAGATGATATTCATTAAAACCAAACAAACAAAAATGTCACTGTGTCAAGGAATCTCTCTTGAATTAGGAATGAGAATAAGCTACTTAATAAGTATATCCACTTCCAAAAATTAGTTAGTATTAATGTTCTGAGATAATCCAACACACATTAGAGTGAGATGGAACAAGCTGCTACAGTTAGGGAACCAAGTGAAAAACAAAATTTATCAGCTCATTCAAAAAGTTCTCCCAGAATCTAGTCACTAATCAGAGACAAACTGTAAATCAATGATCAAATAAAAATTAGGTATAATGAAACAAGAAACCACAGTTGGAAAAAAAAATACAAAGATTATAATTCAAACAATCAAAATTAAAATGTACAAACACAAAAAGTGAAGCTATTTGAACTCTGGGAATAATTTGAAGGAAATATTTAAGCAAGTGATAATTAAGGATAAACAATTCTAAATTCATATAATTGGAGGCACAAAAGAAAAATAAAACAAAAATGGAACATAAAGAATATTTTAAATATACTCTAAGAACTTTTGCATAAAAAAGACCACATAACATATATATTGAAAATGACACTCTGTATATATTTGGGGAAACTGATCTATATAATCAACTTCAAGACATACTCTACCAATATATATTACTGAAATAAAAATAAATTGCTGGACATATAGTAAAAAATAAATGATTTACTGACAGATAAAAGAAAAGCACCTATTATAAAAAATACTATTTATACCTAAGATTCCTAAGTAAATCTTCTTATATCATTTTGTTGGTGAAGACAAATGAGTCAATATAAAAATGTAAAATGCATTCACCTTTTCAAGGAGAAATTTACATTATATATATCAAATTTATGCATTACACAGACTTCATGTAAGAAATCATATATAATTATAAAGCTAGTTAATTCACTTATGGTCTTAGGAGTTGTGTTAATTAAAATGATACAGTTTTCTACAACAGCACAACAATATAGGCACAGAAAGCAAGAATGCAAACAGGGCCATCATCCATAAAATTCTGAATGCTTTGCTCCTCCTTTTGATCATTCATTCTTGGAGTTTCCAGCTTCAAACCTTAAAAGGACAATCACAAATAATTTCCTACTTCTGTTTGCCTATAATCATAGTAAAAAAAGAGAGAGAGAGAAAGAAAAGTATAAATTCATACTACTGAAATATATTTATTTGCTTTTCACAATCAGTTCTTATGAACTGTTTCCTTGAAGAACATTACCATGCCATTTTAAAAATTGCTCTCTCAAGTTTTAAAACAAATTTGATTTACAATTATAGGATTATATTTCCAAATGTCAAAAGTAATTTGCTCTGACATGAGGAATTTTTTTCCCATAGACAAATGTTCAAGTTCTTCCATTGTTTAATGGCAAATTAAATAGAAAACTTCTCATTTTGTACCTGCATATACTTATTTAGCTTCTTTCCATCTGCTTGGCAAATGCTCTTATAAAACGGTATCCCATGGCAACCCCCAATGACATTTTAGCTCAGTATCTCCCAGCTGAGCTCATTTCTCCCAGGGAAACTACATGAGAATTTAAAGGATAGTATTTTCCATTTATTTGGAAGGGGCTTACATTACTAAAATTACCTCCACAATTCTCATTAAAGGGCATAAAAGCTACATAGAACTTACAGTGACCAAAAGAAAAGAAATAGTAAAGATAAGAGCAGAAATAAATGATATGGAAAACAGAAAAACTATTGAAAGAATCAACAAGACAAGAAGCTGG
>NW_006408720.1:1429522-1430998 GCF_000296735.1 Chrysochloris asiatica | reverse complement strand
AATAATAATAATACATCACGACCAAGTGGACTTCATGAAAGGGATGCAAGGATGGTTCAACATTAGAAAAACAATCAATGTAATCCACCACATATATAAGAACAAGGAAAAGAACCACGTGATCATATCGATTGATATAGAAAAGGCATTTAACACAATCTAACATCCATTCCTGATAAAAACACTCAACAAAATAGGAATTGAAGGTAAATTCCTCAACATAATCAGCAGCATATATACAAAATCAACAGTCCACTTCACTCTCAATGGAGAGAAACTGAAAGCCGTCCCTCTGAGAACTAGAATCAGACAAAGCTGCCCTTTGTCACCACTCCTATTCAATATTGTTTTGGAAGTATTAGAAAGAGCTATACAATAAGATAGAAATTATAGGCATCCAAATAAGCAAAGAGGAAATAAAACTCTCTCTATTTGGAGAAGATATGATCCTATACATAGAAAACCCCAAAGAATCAGTAAAAAAAAAAAAAAACTACTAGACATCATTGAAAGATTCAACAAAGTGGCAGGGTATAAGAACACCATCCAAAAATCAGCTGGATTCCTCTATAGTAACAATGACAGCACTGACAAGGACATTAGGAAAGCAATACCATTTGCAATAGCTGCCCAAAGGATGGAATATTTAGGAAGAAATGTAACCAGAGAAACAAAGGACCTGTACAAAGAAAATTTAAAAACACTACTACAAGAAACCAAGAGAGATTTACAAATGTGGAAGAACATACCATGTATCTGGATAGGAAGACTCAACATCGTGAAAATGTCAATACCACCCAAAGCAATTTACATATATAATGCAATCCAAATCCAGATTCCAGTGACATTCTTCAGGCAAGAAAAAGACAATTACAAACTTTATATGGAAAGTAAGGAGATCTAGGATAAGCAAAGCACTGCTCAAGAAGAACAAGGTTGGAAGCCACTGACTCCTGGATTTCAAAATCTACTACACAGCTATGATGGTCAAAGCAGTCTGGTGCTGGTACAATGAAAGATACAGTGATCAATGGAACACAATCGAGAATCCAGAAATTAACCCAACAACATACAGCCAACTGATTTTCGACAAAGTACCTAAGTATGTTACATAGGGAGGAGATAGTCTCTTTAACAGATGATGCTGGCAGAACTGGAAAGCGAGATGCAAAAGATTGAAACAAGACCTTTACCTCATGCCTCATCCAAAAACCAACTCAGCATGGATTAAAGTCCTAAATGTGAATCCAAAAATTATGAAAGTCATCAATGAAAAAATAAGGACAAATGTGAGGTGCTAATACAGGGAGTACACAGACTACCAAACAATTTGAAAAGTACACAAACAAAAGTAGACAAAATAGATGACAGGGACATATGAAAAATTAAAAACTTATGTGCATCAAAAGACTTCACCAAAAGAGTAAAAAGGGAACCCACAGAAAAGGAAAAAATATTTTGCAATGACACATCAGA
>NW_006408720.1:1411962-1427514 GCF_000296735.1 Chrysochloris asiatica | reverse complement strand
TAAGTCAAAAAGTATTGCTAATGGAGTTCCAGTTCATATGTGCATGGACTTATTACTATTTGTTGTTCTTAAGTGCTTTCAAACCAGTTCGACTCATAGACACCCCACGCTGGATTTCTGAGGAGGAGCTGATGTGTTTGAACCACCAACCTTGTGGTTAGCAGTCCAGTGTTTATCCTATAACACCATCTAAAATGTATTTAAACAAGTTTCTGTGATCAGTTGAAGATGCAAACAAGTTCTCCAACAATATGCTTGTCTAGTCTTCTTAGAAAGACTTCACAAATGTCCAGTCAAAACAATGATTTAATCAGTGTTTCAAGACCTCTTTGCATGAAGAAAGCAAGGTTATGTCATCTGCATGTAGAGTTGCTAATAGAGCCTTCCTCCAATCCTGATATTGTGTTCCTTTGATATAATACTGCTTCTTGTATTATTTTCTCAGCATACATATTAAATAAACACCTTAAGAGAATATTCCCTAACATACACCCTTCCTGTTTTTAAAACATTCAGAAGCTCCTTTAACTATTTGAATGTGTGTCCCTTGGTCTAAGCACAAGTCCCATAAGACAGCAATGAAATATTCTGGAATTCCTATACTTCACAATGTTATCCAATGTTATTCACACAGTCAAATGCCTTTGGTAGTCAATAAAACATAAATAAATATCTTTTTGATAGTCTCAGCTTTCAGCCAAGATTCATCTGACATTGGCAATGATATCCCTCATTCCACACCCTCTTCTAAATCTGGCTTTAATTTCTCTGGTAGCTCCCTGTGGATGTATGACTGCAACCATTTTTGAATTATTGCCAGTACATTTTACTTGTATCTGATATTAATATTTTTTTTTGTTGCTGCTAGTTCTATCAAGATGGTTCGCAGTCATAGGAACCCTGTATAAAGTTTCTGATGAGTGGCTGGTGAGTTTGAACCATTGACCTTGTGGTAAGCATTGCAATACTTATCGTATTGTGCCACATTAGGACTCTAATCAATATTTCTCATTAATTTCACATTATGTTGGGCCAATGTTCTTTGGAATGGGCACAAATATGGATTTTTTTTTTTTTTTCTAATCAGTTGACTAGGCAGCTGTCTTCCAAATAATTTGGCAAAGACTAATGAATGATTTCACTGTTGCATCAGTTTATTAAAATATTTCAATTGTCATTCCATCGGTTCCTGTAGATTTGTTTTTCACCAATGCCTTCAGTGCAGCTTGGGCATCTTCCTTCAGCTTTTACATCATCATTTATACAAGTCACTTTAGGTTCTCCACGTTCAAAAGAAAGTTCCAAAATATCTTCTACATCCATTTTGACCTTTTCTTTTGTTTCCTGTCACTTTCAGGATCTTTTGCTTTCTTCATGCATGAGGTTCTTGATGTTATCTAACAGCTCTCCTGAGCTTTGCTTATTAGTGTTCAGTGTGTCAAACCTATTCTTGATATGGTCTCAATATTCAATTGGGATATATTCAAGATCATATTTTGGTACTAGACAGTTGGTTTTAATTTTCTTCAGCTTCAACTTGAACCTGTATATGAGCATTAGTGATCTGCTCCACAGTGTGCCCTGACCTTGCTTCTCCATAGCCTCTTTCCACAGATACAGTTTTACTCCAGGGTATTCAATCTGTCAAACTCCACATGTATAGTCACTACTTATGGTTTTGCAAAAGATATCTGCACTAAAGAAACTGTTACTCTTTCAAAATTCTATTATGCAATCTGCAGTGTCATTTTGTCATCCATACCACATTTTAAACAATTGATCCTTCCTCTTTTTTTCCAACTTTTGCATTACAATCACCAGCAATTATTAATGTAGCTTATTGCATGTTTGACCAATTTTAGACTGATAAAGTTGGTTTGTTGTTGTTAAGTGCCGTGCCGTTAAACCAATTCTGACCCATAGCAACCCTGCATAGGGTTTCCAAAGAGCAGCTGGTGAACTTGTACTACCGACCTTGCAGTTCAAACAACTTTGCAGCCTGACGCATTAGCCCACAGCACCACACCAGGACTCTGAAAAAGTTGACAGAGTCCTTCAATTTCTGCATCACTACCTTTAGTGGTTGGTACATAAATGTAATAGTAGTTATATTTACTGGTCTCCTTCTCTATTGTTTTTGTTATTTGCTATTGAGTTGGATCCCTCTCACAGTGACCTTATGCATAATAGAACAAAATGATGCCACATACTGTGCCATCCTCACATGGTTTTAATATTTAAGTCCACTGTTGCTGCCACTGTGTCAATCTATCTTGTTAGGAATCTTCCTCTTTTATGTGGACCTTACACTTTTCCAAGCATAACGTCCTTCTCTAGGAACTGGTCCCTGCCAATTAATTATATGCTAAGAGTACTAGAGACAAAGTCTTGCCATCCCTGCTTCTAAGGAGCATTCAGGCTGTACTTCTTCCAACACAGATTTGTTTTTTGTTGTTCTTCTAGGAGTCCATGGTGCTTTTAGTATTATTCTCCAACACTATAACTCAAAATATCAATTCTTCAGTGGTCTTCCTTACTCACTATCCAACTTTCACAGACATATTAAGCTATTGAAAATGCCATGGCTTGGGTCAGGCACATTTTAGTACTCAAAATTACATCTTTGTTCTTCACACTATAAAGAGGTCTTGTTCAGCAGATTTCCCTAATGCAATAAATTGTTTGATTTCTTGACTGCCACTTCCTTGAGTGTTGATGGTGGATTCAAGAAAAATGAAATATTGCTTAATGTGATATATCCTTTTATTTCTTGACTGCTGCTCCTATGAGCATTGATTGTAAATCCAAGCAAAACGAAGTGTTTGCAAACTTCTTTCTTTAGTCAATTTATCATGATGTATTTTATTGGTCCATTTGTGAGGATATTTGTTTTCTGCATATTGAGGTGAAATCAATACTGAAGGACTTTGTTTTCTTATCTCATCAGTAAGTATTTCAAGTTCTTTTCACTTTTAACAAGCAAGATTGTGTTATCTGCACATTACATATTGTTAATGAGTGTTCCTCCAATCCTGATGCCATGTTCTTTGAATAAAGCAGTTTTTCAGAATATTTTCCCACTAAGCATTTTGAGTATTCTTATAGGATACAAGTAGGTGTAGTTAAAGGACATACACTTCTCCTGATTTTAAACCACAGTACTCCCTTGTTTTGGTTGAGCAACTGCCTCTTATCCATATACAGGTTCCTCATGAGCACAATTAAATGTTGTGTAATACTGATTCTTCTCAATGTTGTCAGTAGTTTCTTAGAACCACACAGTCGAGTATCTTTACATAGTTGATAAAGCAAAAGTGAACATATTTCTGGTATTCTCTGCTTTCAGCCAAGATTCACTGAACATCAGCAATGATATCCCAAGTTCCATGTTCTCTTCTGAATCCAATTTGAGCTACTGAAAACTCACTATTGATACATTGTTGTAGTTATTTTTTAATGATCTTTAGCAAAATTTTACTTGCATGTGATATTAGCAATTTTTTAAAAATGATTTTCACATTTGTTTGGGTTACCTCCCTTTGAAATGGGCACAGATATGTCTTTCAATCAGTTGGCCAGATAGCTGTCTTCCAATTTTCTTGACATAGATGAGTGAGCACTTCCAGTGATAAATCAGTTTGTTGAAAAATTTAAATTTGTATTCCATCAACTCCTGGAGCATTGTATTTTTGCCAATGCCTTCAGTGTTGCTTGGGTTCTTCCTTTAAAATCATTGGTTTTTGATCATACGCTCCCTATTGAAATGATGGAACATCCACCAATTCTTTTTGGTACAGTGACTCTGTGTATCAGGGATGCTCTGAGTATTCCTAAATTTGGTATTTCTAGTTTCATTAAATACTCTCCATAGAATTCTTTAGTACTGCAATCCAAGGTTTGAATTTTTACTTCAGTTCTTTCAGCTTGAAAAATGCTGAGTGTGTTCTTTCCTTTTGATTTTCTTACTCCAGGTCTTTGCACATTTTCATTACAATATTTGGCTTTGTCTTCAGGAACTGCTCTTTGAAATTTTGTTCAGCTCTTTTACTTCGTCATTTATTTCAGTCATTTTAGCTTCTTCTCTATGCTCAGAAGCAAGTTTCAGTGTTTCTTCAGACATCCATTTTGGGCTTTTTCCACCCTTTTCTCCCTGGTATTTTTAATGACTTTTTGTTGTCTCCCAGTATGATGTTCTTGATTTCATTTCACAACTTTTCTGGACTTCCATCATTAATGTTTAATGTACCAAATCTTTTCTTGAGATGTTCTCTAAATTCAAGTATAATATCCTTAAGGTAATATTTTTTTTTCTCTCCCATGGAATTGTTATAATTTTATCCAGCTTCAGCCTGAACTTGCCTATGGAGCAATTTATGGTCTGTTGCACAGTCTGCCCCTAACCTTATTTTGACTAATGACATTTATCTTCTCCATCTCTCTTTTACTGAATAAGTCAATTGATTGCTGTGTATTCCATCTAGTGAGGTTTTATGCTGTTGATAAAAAGTATTAGTAATGAGTAAGTCATTTCAATGGCTAAACATTCAGAAGTGGACCGCCTTTTCTTCTTCCTACTCTGTCTTAATCGGGAAACTGCTGAAACCTGTCCACAATGGGTGACCCTGCTTATATTTAATATATAGGTGGCATATCTTCCAGTATCACAACACACAAGGCTCCTCAGTATGATAAACTGACAGACAAGTGGGGAGTCATATGGGTATAGATATTTTCCTTGTGTGGGTATGTATATTATCCTATATAGACAATACTGCACTTCAAGATAGATTTTGAAATATTGTTCTTCTAGAGGAATGAGATGCCATGGCTCTTCAATATGTCATTCTTGATATAGTACAACATAAAATTGTCCATTTCAAAATATCTATTACCAGTCCACTCCAGGTCTCTGATGACTAAGAAGTCAACATTTAAGAATCCCATTTTATTTTTTATGAGTTCTAAATTTCTTATGTTTACATTTCATACATTCCACTTTCTGATTATTAATGAATGTTTGCTGGTATTTCTTCTCATTTTGAGTTGTACCGCATCAGTAAATGAGGGTCCTGCAACTTTGTTTCCATCCATGTCATAAAAGCTAACTCCACTTGGAGGGTGGAGCTCTTCCTCTGTCATCTTTTCAGTGCCTTCCAATCTGAGGGCTTCATCTCCTAGCACTTAATGTTGCCTTGATCTCCATAATGATTTTACTGGCTACATTTCAAAAGTGGTCCACCTATGCCTTCTTCCTAATCAATTTTAGTCAGAAAGTTAGAGAGATGGAAACAAAACCTTCAGAAGTATATCTATCTAGAGGGAGAATATGTCTATAGATTCAAAATTCGATATTTTTGTTTAATAAATATTTCTAAACAACACTTTTTGACTTAACGTCATACAACTGAGTCAGTTTATTTGGTAACAGCAACAACTGAGAAAATTGTGTTTTAATAGAAATAATCAAGAAGTTATCTAGTCTTTCTAAATCTTAATTCTACAATTTAAAAAATGGGTATAATTCCTTAGTGCATCATGAAGATGCTGTGAGGCTTTTATTAAAATGCTTTGTTAATGACAAAGCACTATTCAATGCAGCTTGTTATTATAGCACATAACTCAACATTTTATTATTCTAAGACTCATTTATACATAAAGCATAACAATGCTTTAAGCACAATTATCCAAGACAGTGAAACACTAAATGAAATCTCTGTTAGTGAAAAATGCTTATCACTTCACTTTTTTATGACTATATCTCGGAGACTATTCCATTTCCTTTTACAATTTATTCTTGAACAATGAGAAATAAACACTAAACTGCTTGTTGTATAATTTGCTTTCTTTTGAAATCAATGCACTGTACTCTGTAATATGTAGTATTTGAATTCAAAATTCCTTTTGTGTTTTCAAATATGCTAACACATTTTTGCGAACGTTTGGGAGCGCACTTACGTTGACAAAATGCGTAGCATTCTATTATGATAAATCAGTATGAACAAAATCTAAAATTGCATGTGATTTAAAAGATATGTCTATTTAGAAAATATTTTATTTAATTTCTCCTTCTAAAAAATCATCACTGGGGATTAATTTAAAGTAAGTGTTTATAACAGTAATGTCTGCTTTTACATTTTAATTAATTTGAATCAGAACACTATTTTAATTTGTTGCAAAGGCTTTCACAAAACTGATTTAATAATTACAAATGTACATGACTAAAAGTCAGTAATATAGGATTTACATTCTACAAGTAAATGTAATGGTTTTAGATAATTGTTTTAAATTAGAAATTTATGAAGGTTCATAATGCCACATAAATTAATATTTGATGGTATTCATTGATATGGAACAAATGATGGGGTAGGGGATCTATACTGAACCATTACTTTTAATTGAACTGATGTACATAATAAAATCATATAATCAACTAATTTAAGAATATTTAAAATGAATGATTGGAAATGTTTATCTCTTCACTTTTTTTTAATGACTATCTCTCTGAGACTATTCCATTCCCTATTACAATTTATTCTCAGATAAAACAACCTTATCAAATTTTAAAATGAATTAGATTTATAATTATATTATATTTGCAAATCGCAAATTGTATTTGTTGTGACAAGAATCCCTCCTCCCTACCAGTTAATCACTATACT
Source organism: Chrysochloris asiatica (assembly GCF_000296735.1). Taxonomy (NCBI): domain Eukaryota; kingdom Metazoa; phylum Chordata; class Mammalia; order Afrosoricida; family Chrysochloridae; genus Chrysochloris; species Chrysochloris asiatica. The sequence continues at coordinate 1,420,855 of NW_006408720.1, read as the reverse complement.
TTAAAAGAATGATAGAAATTACATCTCAAAACAATTCTAATCAAAATTTAAAAATCAAACTATTCATAAGTGATCACTATTGACAGGAAGAATTTTGAAAGTACCGTGAACAAACAAATCTGTGTTAGAAGAAGTACAACCAGAATGCTCCTTAGAGCATCTGCAAGGATTGCCAGAGTTAATCTCTCAAACTTTTGACATATTATCAGGAATGTTCAGTCTCTGGAGGAAGACATCATGCTTGGTAAAGTGGAGAGTCAGCTAAGAAAAGGAACACCCCACCCCCAAAGAGATGAACTGGCATAGTGGCTGCTGTCATGGCTCAAACATCGTAACAATTGTGAGGATGGCACAGGGCCAGATGGTAGTTCGTTGTTTCATTTACAGGGTCATTACAAGTCATAACTGACTTGAGGGTACCTATCAACAACAACAACTGACAGTAAGCTAACTTTCCATTACTCTTGTTTTCAGAGGAAGGTACTAAACAACCACAACAACAAAATTTTATCTTAAAAATAAAAATAAAACTGTGCTTCTATGTGCACTCCTCTCATTCCTCCTAGGGAAGAATAGCACTATATGATAAGATTGATGACTTTGGGTGAAAGGGTCAAAAACATGTGGCTCAGTCCCATCAAGATTCTTCCTCTTTCTAAACACGTTTCTGCAGGAGGCATGCATTCAAGGGTACTCTGATTCTTGTACGAAAAAATCTGCTTTTGTGTGAGGGTTGTAGTTGTCCAGCTTAGCCAACACTAGGGTGAGAAATTTTGCCTTGTTTAATAGTAGCGAACAAGCCTATTAGGGCCAGAGATTTAAGTCATGTATTCTAGTAATGGAGTTCTGGTATGGTGCTGTAGGATAAACAATTAGCCATAAGGTTGGTTTGAACAACAAGACTGGTAGTTCTAACTCCCCAGCCTCTCCTCAGTAACCCTATACCTGGTTGTTAAGAATCAGAACTGATTCCAAGGCACTAACAGCAAAAATTTCAATCTAGCATTTATCAAGAATGAAATTTATATTTCCATCTCCAATCATCATGATTCCTTTCCATTATTCAACTTATTTTGAATTTAGGCAAAGAAGATGAGTATTGCTTTATCATATTAAAAACTATAATAGAGTTTATTTAAGCAAAAGTACCACCACAATGAAATACAGAGGATTCACATTTAAGCACATAATGCAAAAACAGGAAGATACAAATTTTAACCAAAGAAAGTTGAAATACTTATGACCAACAGTGTGGTGCTGTAGGATAAGCACTACACTGCTAATAAAAAAGTTAGTGATTCAAATTCACTAGTCACTCTTCAGAAATCTTAAACAGGGTGGTTATGAATCAGAATGGATAGCACCAAATAACAACAACAACACTTTAATTCCTGTTTGAGAATGGGCTATCTTTGTTAATAACGAAGGATTCATGTCTACGGTATCTTGAGTTAATTTCTTTTGAGATATAAAATAAATTTAAAGGTTGGATAGAGATAAGAAAAGAGAGATGCATGAACATGAAGATCACAGAGGAGCAGCACTCAAATAGAAAATACTTTACTCCAGAACTGGCAGAAAGAGAGAGCTTTCCCTTAAAGCTGGCACCCTGGATTAAGACTTTATTTCCTAAACCATTAATTTCTCATATGCAAGTTCAGGCTGAAGCTGAAGAAAATTAAAACAAGTAAAAGAGAGATAAAAATTTAACTTAAACATATCCCACTTGAAATTAAAAATCATATCAAGAACAGATTTGATATATTAGATGCTAATGACAGAAAACCAGAAAAGTTTTGGGATGACATCAAGAACATCACACAGGATGAAAGCAAAAGATCAGTAAGAAGACAAGGAAGAAGGAAAAGAATAAAATAGATGTCAGAATAGACTTTGAAACTTTTTAGCCAGCAGTGACAGGAAGAAATGAGGAAGTAAAATAACTGAACAGAAGTTTTCAAATAGCAGCTCAAAAAGACAAAGTCAAGTATGATAATGAAATGTGCAATTATTAAGACAAAATGGAAGAACTGAAGGAAAGAAGTCCAATCCTCAACTTACAATACTGAAGGATTCTATGAGTAAAATATTGAAGGATGCAGAACACATCAAAAGAAGATGGAAGGAATACACAGAGTCACTGTTTCAAAAAGAAATGATGTTCAACCATTTCAAGAGATAGTATATGATCAAGAGGCAATGGTACTGGAGAAGTCCAAAGTGCACTGACGGCATTCTCAAAGAAAAAGCCTCTAGGAATTGATGGGACACAAATTGAAATATTTCAACACATTGAAGCAGCACTAGAAGCACACACTCATCTATGCCAAACTCATTGGAAGAGATCCACAGTTTTGCCAATTCCTAATAGAGGTGACCCCATGATATGTGTAAATCAGCAAACAATAATAATGTCATAAGCAAATAAAATTTTGCTAAAGATAATTTTAAAATATCTGCAAGAGTACATTGACGGGGAACTGCCAGAGGTTCAACCTGGATTCAGAAAGAATGTGAATGAGAGCTATCTTAACTGACATCAGATGAAATTTGGTTGAAAGGAGAGAATAACATAAAGACTTTTGACTGTGTGTATCATGACAAACTATGGAAAACATTGCAGAGATGAGTATTTTTGAATACTTATTTGTGCTCATGAAAAACTTGAGAAAGAAAAAGAGGCAGTAGTTCTAACAGAACAACAGGACACAAAACATTTTAAATTCAGAAAAGGTGTGTGCCAGGGTTGTATCATTTCACCATACTCCTTCAAACTGCATGCTGAGCAAATAATCTGAAAATCTGAATTTTATGAAGAAGAACATGGCATCAGAATTGTAGGAAGATTTATTAACAAGCTGCAATATGCAAATGACACAACCTTGCCTGTGGAAAGGGAAGAGAATTTAATATACTCACTGAAAAGGATCAAAGAATGCAACCTTTAGTAAGGTTTTCATTTCAATGTAAAGTAAAAAAAAAAAAAAATCCATACCACTGGACTAATAACATCATGATAAATAGAGAAAAAACTGAAACTTTCAAAGATTTCATTTTGTTTGGATTCACTATCAACACTTATGGAAGCAGCAGTCAAGAAATCAAACCATGTATTGATTTAGGCAAAACTGCAGCACAAGACCACTTTAAAGTATTCAAGAGTAAAGATGTTAGCTTGAGGACTAAGGTTCTCCTTACTCAGGCCATGACATTTACAATAGCTTCATATGCATATGAAAGTTTGATCGTGCATAATGGAGATTCTAGGAGAAATGATGCATTTGAATTATGGTGAGGGAGAAGAACATTAAAAGCACCATGGACTGTCAGAAACAATCTGTGTTGCAAGAAGTACAGCCATAATGATCCTTAGAAGCCAGGATATCCAGACTTCATCTCCCATCATTCAGATATTATCAGGAGGAACCATTCACTGCAGAAAGACATCATGCTAGGTAAAGTGAAGGACCAGCCAAAAAGAAAAAAAGGAAAAGCTCCAATGAGATGGATTGGCACAGTGGCAGCAGCAATGGGCTAAAGCTTCTTAACAATGATTGTGAGGATGGTACAGAACCAGGCAGTATTTTGTTCTATTGTGCATAAGGTTGCTGTGAGTCAGAACTGACTTGATGGATGATATCAAGACCATCATACTGGAAGAAAGCAAAAGGTCATAAGAAGACAAGAACAAAGGAAAAGAACAACAAGGTTGTCAGAAGAGACTCTGAAACTTGCTCTTCAGTATAGAGATGCTAAAACTAATGGAAGAAGTTAGGAGGCACAAGAACTGAACAGAAAATTACAAAAGGAACCTCAAGAAGACAAAGTCAAATAGAGAGAAATGTGCAAAGACATAGAGTTAAAAAACCAAAAGGTAAGAACATACTCAGCATTTCTCAAGCTGGGGGAACTGAAGAAAAAAATCAAGACTCAACTTGCACTATTGAGGGATTATATTGACAAAATATTAAATGATGCAGAAAGCATAAAAAGAAGATGGAAGGGCATAAAAAGAAGATGTAAGGAATACACAGACTCACTGTACCAAAAAGAAATGGCTGGTGTTCAAACATTTAAAGAGGTAGCATATGATCAGGAAGTAATGATCCTTAAGGAAGAAGTCCAAGGTACAGAGAAGGCACTGACAAAGAACAAGGCATGGGGAATAGATGGATTACAAATTGAAATATTTCAACAAACTGATGTGTCACTGCAGGCATACACTTGTCTATGCCAAGAAATTTGGAAAACAACTACCTGGCCAACTGACAGTAAGAGATTCTTATATATGCCCAGCCCAAAGAGGGGTGATCAAATGGAATGCAGAAATCATTGGATCATATCATTGATATCCCATGCCAGTAAAGTTTTACTATAGATAATTCAAAAGTAGCTGCAACCATACATTAACATAGAACTTCTAGAGGTTCAAGCTGAATTCAGAAGAGGACATGGAACAAGGGATATCATTGGTGACATCAGGTGGATCTTGGCTTAAAGCAGAAAATATCGGAAAGATGTTTACCTGTGTTTTATTGCCTATGCAAATGCTTTAGATTGTGTGTATCATGATAAGCTATGGACAACATTGAGAGGAATGAGTATTCCAAATGAGTATTTCCATGTAGTGAAATGTACAAAGATCTGGAGTTAGAAAACTGAAAGGGAAGAACACACTCAGCATTTCTTAAGCAGAAGGAACTGAAAAAAAAACTTCAGGAATTGACATGCAATGTTAAAGGAGTCTATGGGCAATATATGAGCACACTTTATTGTGCTCATGAAGAACCTGTACATAGAACAAGCGGCAACTGTTTGAACAGAACAAGGGAACACCGAATGGTTTAAAATTAGGAAAGGTGTGTGTCATGGTTATATTCTTTCACCACACTCATTCAATCCCTATGCAGAGCAAATAATCCAAAAAACTGGATTATATGATGAAAAATGTGGTATCAGGAATGGAGAAATACTCGTTAACAACCTGTGAGATGCAGATAATAAAACCTTGCTTGCTGAAAGCAGAGAGGACTTAAAATACTACCTGGTAATGATCAAAGATCACAGCCTTCAGTAGGGTATTGATTACATCTCAACATAAAGAAAACAAAATCCTCACCACTGGATTAATAAACAGTGTCCAAATAAATGGAGAAAAGATTAAAGTTGTTAAAAACTTCATTTTGCTTGGATCAACAATCAACACTCATGAAAGCAGCAGTCAAGAAATAAAACAATTTATTGCATTAGGCAAATCTGCTGCACAAGACCTCTTTAAAGTGTTGAAGAGCAAAGATGTCAGTTTGAGGACTAAGGTGAGCCTCACGTTTTCAATACCCTCATATGCATGAGAAAATTGAACAGTGACTAAGGAAGAACATACAAAAATTGATATGCATTTGAGTTATGGTGTGGAGGAGAATACTGAAAGTACCATGGACTGCCAGATCTGTGTTGGAAAAAGTACAGCTAGAGTGGTCAGTGGAAGGCAGGGTGGCCAGACTTCATTTCTCACACTCAGGACATATTATCAGGAAGGACCAGTCACTGAGAAGGTTAACATATTTGGTAAAGTGGAGGGTCAGAGAAAAAGAGGAAGACCCAACAAGATGGATTGGCATCTGGTGGCGGCAGCAGCAATGGGATCAGGAGAAGCAACGATTGTGAGGTTGGCAGTGTTTTAGTACCAAATTCTCTCTTAGATACCTTTTGCTACTATACAGCCACCAGTCAGTGGCTTTAACAAACAGAAACTTATTTTCTCAGAATTTGTTGTTGTTGTAGTTGATGGATGCCATCGAGTCAGTACTGACGCATAGCGATCCTATGAACAACAGAATGAAACACTGCCCAGTTCTCCTGTGTTTGAACATCAAATGTAATTCTGGTGATGGGTAAGAAGGAAGCTATAGAAAATGCATATTGTCATAGAAAATGCATACAGAAACAGCAACACATTTATTTTTATAGCAATGTGAATGTTTAATGTAAGGCTTTATAATAAATGTGATGAACATACGATTGGACAATGGGAGAAGGGTGATGATTTTTATTCACTTACAAAGAACTTTGATAAATTATGTTAACATAGTTGCAAGAAGGCAGAATTTGAAAATTATGAAATCAGACTTCTCAGATTTCTTAAAGGGTCCACGTGGTTTCTCTTCACCACTTACAGTAAAATGTGAGAGAAAAATAGATGGATTTAAAAATGAACTTCCCAGAATGAAATCAGAACTTAATAGATTTGGAAAATTCAGTTGTACAAATTATGGACACATTCCCTAAAATATTCATAAAAGACATGTCGACACAATTTTTGTTAAAGATATTAATCATGTGAGTGATGGACCTAACAAACTACAATAGCAGAAACCCATCAGGAACAAAGAAAGAATGAAAGGAAAGACTGCTGTCTATCTCTTGGAATTCTCTATAGGTAGCAAAGAATCCAAAGAAAAAACATCTACTGTACTCCAAGAAAGGAAAAATATTACCCCAGGATCAACCCTTAGATCAATGGAAGTGTTTGAAAGTTCAAGGGAAGCAAGACCTTCCTGTTTTCAAAGGGTTGTTGTTGTTGTTGTTGTTAAGTGCCTTCGAGTCGGTTCCGACCCATAGCGACCCGGTAGGGTCACAATTTCCTGCATCTTGAGGAGTGGGGCTGCAATCTCCTAATTTTCAAAGAATTGTATCTTTGCCATTTCAGTTCTGGAATATGAAGTGGTTTTCAGGAGTACCAGGATCATGGGACTGACAATCAAAACAGTGATGTTAAGGCTGCCACACTCAAGGGGAGGAGGAAAGAGGACTACAGAAGCCATTGGGTAGACTGTCTATCAGACAAACTAGGAGATGGGTCAACCCAAAGCCAATGGAACAGAGTTGTGGTGGTCAGTACACCTGGAAGTTGGAGCTGAGGGCCAGAGTCAAGGTGCCTTCACCCCAAATCCAGAGCACTGGCCAATAGCCAGAGTCTAGAAGGCAAGTCCACTGCCCAGATGGTCAAAGAAAACAGGATTGCTGTCAAGCCTTGAGAGCCAACATAAATTGTTCTCCTGGATTCTGAACACCCTTGGTGCGTGTCTTAGTCATCTAATGTTGCTACAACAGAAACACTATAAGTGGTTGGCTTTAACAACCAGAAACTTACTCTCTCACAGTTTAGGAAGGCAAAAGTACAAAATCAGAGTGTCAGCTCATGGTAAAGGCTTTCTCTTTGTCAACTCTGAGGAATGGTCTTTGTCTCCTTTCACCATCTGTAGGCTCAATATTTCACCACTGGTCTGTCAGAATACAGAATGTACAAAATAGGAATCTGAGAAAAATGGAAGTTATAAAAAATAAAATGGAATGCATAAACATTATATCCTAACCATAGTGAGCTGAAATGGATTAGCATTGGGAATTTTGAAACTGATAATCAGAGAGTTTGATTATCAAACCCTGACAATATGCCAGGAATGACAAATTGAAGAAGAATGGCATCAAATTTGTCATCAAAAGGAATATTTATTTTGATATCTAACTTAAAGTATAATGCTGTGTGTAATACGATAATATCCTTTGACTACAAGGCAGACCAGTTGATAGCACTAGTATTGAAGTTTATGCAAAAACCACAAAAGGTAGCAATGATGAAATTGAAGAATTATACCAACTTCTTCAGACTTGAAGTGATTAATCATACAATCAAGTTGTATTAAAAATTAGTGATGATTAGAATGAAAACAAACGGAATGCATTAGAATAGAAACAAAAAGGAAGGATCAGTAGTTGAAAAAATAGAATTGGTGATAGAAACCATGCTGGAGATCCATAATAGAACATTGCAAAACAAATGATTTCCTGATTGCAAATACCTTTTGTTAAACAACATAAGATAACTATATACATGGACCTCACCAGATGGAATGCAAAGAAAGCACTGAGTACATTTATGAAAGAGACAGTGGAAAAGTTTCATATCATCCACCAAAACCAGGATAGGAACAGAAATGTGGAACAGACCATCAATTAATCATATGCAAGTTAATTCTGAAGCTAAAGAAAATTAAAGCAAATCCACAAGATTCAAAATATAATTTTAAACATATCGCACCTGAATGCAGATATCAACTCAAGAATTGTTGCTGCTGTTTTAAGTGTTGTTGAATTGACTCTGACCCATAGTAACCTTGTATAGGGTTTCCAAAGAGTGTCTGGTGAGCTTGAATCATTGAGCATACGGTTCAAACTGATTTTGCAGTCCAGCATATTAACCAATAGCACTATACCAGGATTCCAGTCACTGAATTACACAAGTAAAAATGTATTCTTTTAAGATTTTGCTGTGTTCATTCTCAAACAAAAAACAATAAATAAAATTATTTAAATGAATTTAGTATTTTTCCTAATTAATATTTAATAATTAGTTATGACCTTCATTCCCTTTTGATTATTACATCTTTTTCAACACTCTAAAACTTTTTAATTTATAAATTACAAAGAAATTTTGTGAATGGGTCTAAGGAAGTCATTTCTCTATTTACTGCCAAATTGCTTTCCAAACACATTATTAAAACAGCAGAGGAATCATTGATTTTTTAATTCCAAAGTAATTCATTAGTTACCAGTGTTTCTGAAATCTCAAGGGATATTTTAACATTGAAGTAATTTTCATTATGCAAAAATTCATTTGAGTTTAAACTTCTGTTGGTTGCTTAAGGAAGTACCTGCTAACAAACTTCATTTTTCCTAATAGGATGTATGCTTATTTGAGAAATATATTTGAAAAATATACCTATTTCCTTTAGTATATATGTAATTATGGTGCTCAATGACATGAACTCATTAATTCATTTAGAACACTTAGTCACACTTCAGTGCATGTTTTTGTTAGATGCCATCTAGT
>NW_006408720.1:1405736-1411429 GCF_000296735.1 Chrysochloris asiatica | reverse complement strand
TTAAGGCATTTCTATGCTATAAAAGATCAAAGACAAATATTGGTAATAAAACTCATGATAATATCTTTCATTTAACATCAACAGAGTGATTATTTTTTTAATAGCAATAAGGAAAACTCAACCTATCAACCTCCTTTCATACTATTTGAGTTTTTCAGCTAAATGCTATGGATTAGGTTTACTGAGCCAATATCTAATAACAATAGCTAAGCTTTCTTTTTAAGAATATATGAAAATATATTTTCTGGTAAAAAATGACACACACAAAAGAGGAACCCAAGGGAACTCGATATGTTAACTTTACATTGGAAAACCACATTCCAGTACTACATCTACGTACTCTATATACCACTGGCAGTTTCGAATTGCCGACCCTGAGGTTAGCAATCAGACTTGTAAGCACTACGCCACCAAAGCATGTTGTTTTGAACCCTAAGGTCAGCAGTTCAAGCTCACCAGCCACTCTTCAGAAATCCTATAAAAAGTCTCTACGAGTTGGAACTGACTAGAAGGCCCTTAACAACAACAACAACATATACGTATATGCTCTTGTAAAGTGCTGTGGGTTGATTCCTACTATAGCCACCTTGCATAGAGAGTTTCAAAGGAATAGCTGCTGGTGGGTGTGTACTGCCAACCTTGGGGCCCTAGAGTGGAACTGTTGGAAAAGCACTGGGCTATTAATTTCAAGTTTGGCACCCACCAGTTGCTCTCAGAAACTCTATACAGGGTTGTTGTGAGTTGGAACTACATATATGTACAGGAGCTCTGGTAGCGTAGTGGTTATGAATCGGGCTGCAAACCGCAAGGTCAACAGTTGGAAACTACCAGCTGTTCCGCTGGAGAAAGATGAGGCTTTCTGCTCTCGTAAAGATTTACAGCCTCAGAAACCCTGTACAGGGTCGCAATGAGTTGGAATCGACTCCAGGGCACATAACAACAACAACAAGATATACTATACACACACACACACACACACACACATATATATACTGTTGTTAGGAGTCCTGGAGTGGCGCTGTGGGTTAATGCATTCAGACTGCAAAGCTGTTTGAACTGCAAGGTCGGCAGTTCAAGCTCACCAGCTGTTTCTCAGAAACCCTATACAGGGTCGCTATGGGTCGGAACCGACACTACCGCACTTCACAACAACAACTGTTGTTAAGTACTGTCAAGTCAGATATATTATATATATAGGAACTGATGGCTACTGTGCAGATGTTTTGAGGAAGCTGTCATAAATTTAGCACAAGATAAAAAAATTGAGAATACATTTATCTCTTGTGGTAATTTCTAAGATTGACACCTTTTGCTTTACTTCTTGGTTTCTAAGTTTCTTCTGGATGTTTTCCACTACAGTGATGACAAAGTGATGACTTAGAATCAAATCACCTCGAGGTGCCCAGCATAACAGTGGCAGCAAGTAGCTAGTGAATTTAGGGAGGAGTAGAGTGTTTTATTATCTACTAGAGGGTTCACTGGACCACATAAGAAATTTCCTTTCTTGTTTTTCTTTCTGATAATTTTTTCATGGGCTCTGACAAGACAGTTTTTCTTAATTTTTATCTGTAATTTTAATCTAGAATTTTTTTTTCTTCTAAATCCTTGAAAATAGGAACATCCAAATATAAGCGAAGACCTTGTCAATGTGCTACTTTAATTTAATAATTTATAGACACACTACAAACTAAAATATCTGAAATCTTCTTACTAAGCTAACTGACAAGATGTTAACAGAATACCATGTGACAGATATTATATATTTAGGTGTCTATCTCTCTCGTGATTTATGTTCTTCTTTCAAATTGTCCAGGCAATGCTAATCAAAATAACTAAGCTTTCCTGAGAATGAACCATGTGTCAGATGCTGTTCTAAAAGCCTTACATGAATTAATTTCAAATCATCCTTACAGGACATTATTAGGAAGGTATCATTAGCATCCTCATTTCATGGATGAGAAAACTGAAGTATAGAGGTGTGAAGTAATTCATTCAACATCTGACTGTAAACTTTTACGCACATGACAATTTTACCTCAGTGGCTCTGTTTCAGCGATCATGAACATTAAATGTAATAGCCTAGTAGCTTAAAGAATTTATTATTATTTGTTCTAAAGCAACCATACTAAATTAAATGAGAATCTGTCATTTGAGATTCCTTGTGTGGCATTGTGGGTTAATGCACTGGACTGCAAAGTCGGTTTGAGCTGCAATGCCAGTGGTTCAGGCTCACCAGTCGCTCGCTGGATAACCGATGCAGGGTTGCTATGGGTTGGAACCTGACTCAAAGGCACTTAATGACAACAACAATAACAAGCCTTACAGAATAGTTAACAAAGCCTTCTGCCATTGAGTCAATTCTGACTCATAATAACCTAAAAAACAGAGTGGAACTGCTCCTTAACATTTCTAAGACTATTATGGGAGCAGAAAACCTCATCTTTCACCTGAAGATTGACTGGTGGGTTTGAAGCAATAACTTTTCAGTTAGGAGCACAAATGCTTAGCCCAAAGATATTCCTATATTAAAACTGGTGATGCATCATTTAAGATTGGCCACTCTGCAGCTAAAGGAACTCTGGTAGCGTAGTGGTTACGAATCGGGCTGCAAATCCCAAGTTCAGAAGTTTGAAACTACCAGCTGTCCGGCGGCAGAAAGATGAGACTTTCTGCTCCCGTAAAGATTTACAGCCTCAGAAACCCTGTACAGGGTCGCTAAGAGTCAGAACCGACTCCACGGCACATAATAACTACCACCAACACCACACTGCGTCTAAGATGCAACTAATGGTCTCTCTATGTGTTGAAGAAAGAAGAGTGATGAAATTTGAAGACACCTAAAAGCAATTAGTCTCCATTACTCTAAGACCAGAAAAACTAGCTGGTACCTGCCTATCACTACCAACTGCTCTGAAAGGGATCATATTACATGTTCTAGAAAATGTAAAACAAAACTGAAAAAAAAAAAAAGACTGAGCTTAGAAACAGTGTGAAGTAGCCCTCAAGCATCCTTCACATATGGAAAGGAACTCATCTGCATGGCAAATTTTCATCCAAGTAGTAGATAGGTTTATAGGGAAGACAATACCACGGGTAAGATATTCTCACCATGTAATGGTCAGTCATTGAAAATAAGTATGTAGAAAGGATACAGTCATGATGCACAACTGTAAATTGTTGGTAAAAGTTTTCTACAAATATAAGAATAACTGCGGTGCTGTAGGATAATGCACTGGATGATAAGATCAGTTTGAACCGCAAGGTCAGTGGTTCAAACTCACCAGCCGATCCTGGGAATTCCTATACAGAGTCAGATTTGACAGCACTTATCAACAACTAAAAGAGGCACATGGAAACATAGCCTGTAGTTGTAGTGGAGCTGGTTCCCAAAAGAAACACAATTGTATCTGCAGGGTCTATTTTAATAATGTTTTCACTACTAGTGAAAGACCCTCTATAGGGCTTCTGAACAGAATCTGATGGGTTTGAACCACTGACTTGTGGTTAGTAGTAAAGTGGGTATCCTAGAGTGCCACACCAGGATGCCATAAACATGTATATTCAATGGTTATTATAATACTAAAAACAATGTAACTGCATAATATATATATAATTTATATCAATCTCTAGGGAAATAAGGAGGTACTTCACAACAACAACAAACAAGTCAAATTAAATACACTGAAATTACTTGGTAATTTGTGACACATGTTAATTCAACGTGTCCTCCTTCCCTTCCCTCAATAACAAAAGCTTGTTAATTACCATATTTTTCCATATATAATTTATGCTATGAATCCATGTGCTAGTTAACAAATCAAGATCTTTTTTTTGTGGATTAAGCCTTTCATTAATATTTTGTACTTGCAATAACACTAACATTACTTCATCCATATTGAGGTACACTACAATCCTAGTTATTAAAGATGCATGTTTATTAGCTACACTCCATTTGTTCACAGTGTTTGATTCTATTTGTATACCTAAATACTCATTCATAAAAGACATCTCGAACTAATTGTAATGCTTTTGCTCAACACACATGAACATAACATCCTAAACTTTCTCAAGGTCATGTTCTGGGAAGTTTCTAGGAATCCACAATTTTTAGCAAAAGAAAAATTGAATTTATTTGCTCTCCTAAGTATCAAGGATGACAGTATAAAATCTAAGAAAATCAGAAGTTGTCAAAAATGAAACGATAGATATAAAGATCAATATCCTAGACATTACTGAGCCGAAATGTACTGGGTTGGCCATTTTGAATAATACAATCATAAAATTTACTATGTCAGGAATGACCAATTGAAGAAGAATGGAGCCACATTTCTTCTCAAAGAGAACATGTCAAAATCTATCTTGGTGCACAATGCTGCATTTGATAGGATAATATTCATACACCTACAAAGAAGATGAATTCATTCCATTATTATTCAAATGTATACACCAACCACCAAAGCCAGTGATAATGAAATTGAAGAATTCTACCAACTTTTTCAGTACTTCATGATGAACATCAAAGACCACAGCCTTCAATATGGATTGCATCTATATGTAAAGAAAACAAAAATCCTCACAACTGGAACAGTAAAAAACATCATATTATATGGAATCCTGGTGTGGCACTGTAGGAAAAGCACTACAACAGAAGGTTGGTTTGAACCACAAGATTGATGGTTCAAAGAAACCAGCCATTGCTCAGAAATCCTACACAGGGTCACCATGAGTTAGATCCAACTTGAAGGCACTTAACAACAACAAAAGTGGAGAAAAGATGAAAGTTGTTAAAGTCTTCATTATGTTTGAATCCACCACAATCAACACTCATGGAAGCAACAGTCAAGGAATAAAAAATACATATTGCACTGGGCATATATGCTGCACAATACCACTTCAAAGTGTTCAAGAACAAAGATTATCAGTTTGAGGTCTAAGGTGCACCTGACCCAATACATGGTATTTTCAATAGCCTCCTATGCATGTGAAAGTTGGACAATGAAAAAGAAAGACCACAGAAGAATTGATGTGTTTGAGTTAAGATGTTGGTGAAGAATATTGAAAGTACCATGGACTGCCAGAAAAACAAGCATAGCTGTGTTGGAAGACGTGCAGCCAGAGTGATCCTAAAGCCAAGATGGTGAGATATGGTCTGTCATACTTCTGATATGTTATTAAGAGGGAACAGTCCCTGGAGAAGGACAACATGTTTGGTAAAATGGAGCATTAGCAAAACAGAGAAAGACCCCCAAAGAGATGGATTGGCACAATGACATCAGCAATGGGATCAAGCATAACAAGTGTGAGGTTTGTGTAGGAACAGGCAGTGTTTAGTTCTGTTGTGCATAATGTCAAAATTATTTGGAATCCACTCCACAGAACCTAAGAAAAATAACAATTTTTTTTTTTTTTTTGTCTGAAATGGAACACATATGCAATATAAATCCATTGATAATTACTGGTAATTGGAATGCAAAAGTTGGAAACAAAGCGTAAAGATTAGTAGTTGAAAATTACAACAATGGTAACAGGAAAAAAAAAATGCTGGATATAGCAAGATAGAATTTTGTAAGACCAGAGACTTATTCACTGCAAATACTTGTTTTACACAACATAAAATATAACTCTAAATCCCAGAATTATAAAGGTATAAAGGTCATCAATGAAAAAATAGGGACAAATTTAAAGGCTCTAAT
>NW_006408720.1:1386200-1404786 GCF_000296735.1 Chrysochloris asiatica | reverse complement strand
GTTGATAGTTGATCCAAGAAGAATGAAGTCCTTGACAACTTCAATCTTTTCTCCATTGATAAGAATGTTGTTTATTGGTCCCGTGTTGAAGATTTTTGTTTTCTTTATTTTGACATGCAATCCATACCAAAAGCTGTGGTCTTTGATCTTCATCAATAATATTTTAAGTCCTCTTCACTTTCAGCAAGCAGGGTTGTATCATCTGCATATTGCAGGTTGTTAATGAGTCTTCCTCCAATCCTGATGCCACGTTTTTCTTCATATAATCCAGCTTCTCAGATTGTTTGCTCATCATATGGGTTGACTAAGTATGATGAAAGAATACAACTCTGTTGCACACTTTCTTAATTTTAAACCATTGAGTGTTCCCATGTTCTGTTCGAACAACTGTCTCTTGATCCATGTACAGGTTCCTCATGAGCACAATTAAGTGTTCAGAAATACTCATACTTCATAATGTTGTCCATAGCTTGTCATGCAAATCAAAACAACAATTAGATATCATCTCACACCAGCAATAACAGTGAAGTTAAAAAATGCAGAGGACAATAAATGCTGGCAAGGATGAGATGAGACTGGGACCCTCCTACACTGCTGATGAGAATATGCAAAATGGTCAAACCACTCTGGAAAACAGTGTGGCACATCCTCAGAAAGCTGGAAATAGAAATACCATATGATCCAGAAATTCCTCTACTTGGTATATATCCACAAAATTATGAGCTATAACATAAGTAGATATTGGACACCAATGTTCATAGCAGCACTATTCACAATAGCAAAAAGATGGAGACAGCCTAAGTGTCCATCAATGGAAGAATGGATAAACAAACTTTGATATATACACATAATGGAATATTTATACTACCTTGAAGAATAACAAGGAAGATGCAAGCCACCACATAACATTGATAAACCTTGAAGATGTTATATGGAGTGAAATTAGTCAGTCACAAAAGGACAAATATTGCATAAGACCATTATTGTAAAAGCTTAAGAATAGATACTCATATCAAAGGATAAATTAAAAAATATATATTTTTGGTTATTTGTGGGGCTGGGGTGGGGGTTTGGAGCAGGTGGATGGAGGCGATGGTAGAGCACAGGGTAGTGGGCATAGCACTTCAAATCAATGGTAGATCTCATAATGCAAAACAAATATCAAAACAAAAAATACTATTAGTTGCAGTGTAAAATCAGCTATGATTGAATCAATTCTGATATTTGGCAACCCTATATGTATCAGAGTAAAACCGTGCTTTCTAAGGCTGTACATGGGTGGTTTTTCAGAAGTACATTACAGAATTTAACTCTTCAAGGCACCTGTACAGGGACTCAAATCAGCAACCTTTGAGTTAGCAGGTAAACAAGCTATCTTTGCATTATCCATCATTACACCTAGCTGAATACAAATATAGAAGTATAAATTCTTCACATATCTACCCAAAGAGTACACATACATCTGTTTAAAGTAACCTTTAGAAATAATCTTTGTTGTCCCATATGATTATTCTAGTAACGGCAAATTAAATTTAAAATGTCATTCTAAGTTTTTGTAAAATAATAACCCACAGAATATAAACCCTTTTGGAAAAAAAAAATTAGTAGAACAGAATTGACAAATTCACTTTTCCTTATTTTATGACCATATTAAATAGATATTATAAATTGTGATGTTCTAAACGATCAGTACTCAGTTATCTACACTTCATGTGACCAAATATTCTTATACCTTCTGGTAATATCTACTCAGTTGTCATTATGCTGAACCCAATTTAAAACAAAACAAAGTAAAACAAATAACAATAACAACAACAACAAACCAAGCATTTAACTGGAAACATAACAGAGGACCAAGAAGATTGGAGCTGTAACTATATGCTGTGCTTGTTTTTATTAGGTTGAGTCAGTTGTAACTCATACTGGCCCCTGCTCAACAGAACCAAACACTGCTTAATGCACCAACATTTCAACTGTTCGTATGTTTGAGCCTATTGTTGCAGCCAATATTGTCAGGCCATCTTACTGGGGATTTTGCTGATCCTCTACTTTACCAGGCATGATGCCCAACTCCAGGGACTAGTCCCTCTTCATAACATGTCCAAATTACACAAGACAAAGGCTTGCCATCTTCGCTTCTAAAGAGTACTCTGGCTGTACTTCTTCCAAGACAGATTTGTTATCTCTTCCAGCAATACATGTTATGTTTAATATTCTTCACTAATTACATGACTCAAAGGCATCAATTTGTCCATTTGTGAGGACTTTTACTTTATGTTGAAGTGTAATCTGTATTTATGGTTCTAGTCTTTGATAATCAGCAATTGCATTAAGTTCTCTTAGATTACAGCAAGGTTGTGTCACCTTTTCTAGCAGGTTGTTAGTGAGTGAGACTTACTATAATCCTAAAGTCTTCATGATATAGTCCAGCTGCTTGGATTGTTCACATAGGATACAAACTGAATAAGTATGGTGAAGGGATATAACCTTGGCACACACTCTTTCTGATTTTAAACCACACAGTATTCCCTTGCTCTGTTTGAATGACTGTCTCTTGGGCTATGTACAAGTTATGCATGAGCACAATTAAGTGTTCTGGAATTCTCATTCTTCACAATGTTATCCATGAAATATTGTGTTCTGCAAGGTCGAGTGTCTTAGCATAGTCAATGGGACACATGTAAACATTTTTTTTTTTTTTGGTATTCATTCTTTGTATCAAGGTCTATCTGATACAAACATCCTTTTCTGACTCTAGTTAGACGGATTACTTTTCTTTAAGTTCTTGCCTAAAATTGGGGTCTACATGGAACTTAATGAAAGTCCTCATGTGAAAAGATACATTGTCACTATAATAAAAATACAATTTATCAAGCTGAGAGTTGTTGAGTATATTTTAAACCTTTCAGGATATACTGGGTAATTGAACCATTAAATTATTGTGACATTCTTCATCTCTTAAGAAAAACATTATTTCTCATCTATAGTTTTAGAATATTTGAGTAAATTTTTTTCTTCCTTCTAGTATCTGCTGTTTTTCTATAAGAATTATTACACCAACAAAAATTAAAATGATAATTAAATCCACCTATGAGTCTATCTGGAGCTCTGGTAGCGTAGTGGTTACGAATCGGGCTGCGAACCTTAAGGTCAGTGGTTCGAAACTACCAGCCACTCCGCGGGAGAAAGATCAGGCTTTCTACTCCCGTAAAGATTTACACCCTCGGAAACCCTGTACAGGGTCGCTATGGGTCGGAACCGACTCGACGGCACTTAACAACAACAACAAATGAGTCTATCTATCTAATCTCATATCCCAACATAATATCCAATCTCCTATAGGCAAATATCATGTATTGGACATGTTTCATATGGCCTATGAATTTTAGACCTTCTCTCAGATCTTTGTTTTATATCATTGAATATTATTAACTCTAGCAGATGGCATTTCGGAAGTATCAGAACATGGAATACATGATAAAGGGAGCATATAGGAAAGAGTAAGGAGCTTGGGTAGCATAGCGGTTATGAGTCAGGCTGCTAACCTCATGATCAGCAGTTCAAAACTACCAGCTGATCTGCGGGAGAAAGATGAGGCTTTCTGCTCCCATAAAGATTTACAGCCTCGGAAAGCCTATACAGGAGCGCAAGAAGTCAGCACTGACTCTACAGTCCATAACCACTATTGTCATAGAGGAAATTGTTCAATGACACAAGGAGTTGGGTCGATCCAGGAAAAAAATGATGAAAATACATCCACTCTCCTGAGAAATGGCTGCTTTACAGAGTGCTTCTTACTTTTGAGCCAGTAGACTGACTACATGTTATCTTTCTTTTTCAAAGTTGCTTCCATGTTAGCAGTTTCCTGAAGTAAAATCATAATTATTTGGGTTAGGATGTTGTTGTTTTTAAGTGCCATCAAGTGAGTTCTGACTCATAGGAATCCTGTATAAGATGTCTGAGGAACAGATAATGGATGTGAACTGCTGACCTTGTGGTTCACAGTCCAGTGCTGATCCTACAGTGCTATAATAGGAGTTGTAGTAATAATTAATGTTATTGATCATGAATACCTCGACTTCACAAGGTTCTAGACACACATGTGGTGATATAGGATAAACACTGAACTGTGAACCATAAGGTCGGCAGTTCAAACCTACAAGTTGCTCCTTGGAAACCCTATACAGGGTTGCTGTGAGTCAAAAGTGACTCAATGGCACTTAACAAAAAGTCAGATAGGAGTCCTGGCAGTACAGTGATTAAAGTACTTGGCTGCTAAGTGAAAGGTCGGTAGTTTGAATCCACTAGCCACTGGCAGAATATGTGACATTCTGCTTCAGTAAACATTCATATCCTTAGAAACTATGGGGCAGTAAGACTCTGTCTTATAGGGTTGCTCTGACTCAGAAACCTCTTGACCACATGGATTTTAAAGTCACATAAATGAGAAGGTTTCCAAGTGAAATCTGTTTTAGACAAGTGGTATAAAGAAATTCAGGCAGTTTGTGATGTGGATTGATGTATGGATGTCTTTTATATTTAATAAATTTATGTCAAATTGTCAAACTTCTGATATTTAAATACCATTAATCATGAGTTTTATTGCAGCTACAAGCATCTAACTTGGGCCTAGCTCACATGAAAAATAATCTGATTTCCTTATTTATTGACGAGAAATCTCTTTGTTGAACAACAATAAATTATTTGTGCACAGAGTTTTTCTATTTAGTCAGTATATTATTGCCTTATAAAACAATGTAATGGAACAGTTACTGCCCAAAAGAATAAAAATAAGCAAACATTGGATTTACCTGAACACAATTAGAAAGTGAAATTCTATTGCAACTTAATTACAGAGATTAATTACAATTTAGAAACTTCAGTTCATACATTTCATTATAAAATTTCACCTGGAAAAATACTAAAGAAGTTTAAAGAATTTGTCATCAATTTTATTTTCTAAACTCTCTTGTTGTTGTTGTTGTTAGGTGTCATCAAGTCGGTACTAACTTATAGCAACCCTAGCAGAGCAGAACAAAACACTATCCGATCCTGGGCCAGCCTCACTATTGTTCTCTCACTTGAGGCCATCGATGCTGACGCTTGGCCAATCCATCTCGTTAGGGGTTTTCCTCTTTTTTTCTGACCCTCCACCTTAGCATACATGATATCCTTCTCCAGGGACTGGCCCCTCCTGACAATATGTCATAAGTATGAGAGACGAACTTTGGCCATCCTGGCCTCCAAGGAACACTCTGGCTGCACTTCTTCCAACACAGATCTTCCAACACAGTATCTTTTGACAGCCCATGGCACTTTCAATATTCTCCTCCAATGGCGTGTCTTAAGTGTGAGAGTTTTTCACAGGTCTCACATCTTTCTCAGGGTTCAAAAACTCCCACTAAGTGAAGGGTATAAATAACAAACAAACACCAACAGGAAGAACCTATTTCAGTATTTTTTTTCTAAACAAACAAAAATAACATATAACAAGAAATATCTTTCTTTGCAGCACAATGGATATTTTCTATAAAGCTGTTAAGTTAGTTCTGATTCACAGCTACACTGTATAGGACTTCTGAGGAGTAGATGGTAGGTTTGAACTGTTGGCTTTGTGGTTAACAGTCAAGTGTTTATCCTATACCTCCACATTACTGTTGCAATTAAGTGTTTTTGAGTCAGTTCTGACCCATAGCGACTCTCTACATGATTTCTGAAGAGCAGCTGGTGAATTTGAACCACTGACTTTGCCATTCAAATAGACCTTGTGGTCCAGTGCATTATCCTGTAGAGTCACATCAGGATTCCCATATAGTAAAGTATAATTGGAAATAAATTTACAGCTGTAGCTTTTCTGACCCTGTCCTGCTTTATTCCAGGAACAAGAACATCTTGGGCTTGGTTCTTTTCTAGGCAACAATTAGATGATGAGTGAACTGGTGAGGATTATAAAATAGTATAAATTCTTCATTCTGCACATAGCCCATCCCACCCAGATATGAAAATAGAATTTTCCCCTTTTAAAAAATGTATTCACTTACTGAAAATACAATGGTCTCTCAATGTCTGCTGCTGTTAAGTGCTGTTGAGTTGGTTCTGATTTATAGCCACATTATATAGGATTTCTGAGGAGTAGCTGAAGTTTTGAACTGCTGTCTTCATGGTTAGGAGTCTAGTGCTTATCCTAGAGTGACACATCAGGACTCCCAAAAGGCAATAAACGTAGTAGATGGAATCAAGGTTGCTAATTGTTGTTGTTATTAAGTGACATAGAATCATTTTCAACCCATGGTGACCCCGTGGAGTACTTCTAAGGAGCAGCTAGCTGGTGAGTATGAACTGGTGACCTTGTCATTCAAATCAAACTAGTGGTCCAGTGCTTATCTTCAGTGACACACCAGAAGGGAGATCATCCTATACTATAGTCTGTTGTTGTTGTGAAGTGCTGTCGAGTCAGTTCCGACCCATAGCAACCCTGTACAGGGTTTCCGAGGCTGTAAATCTTTAAGGGAGCAGAAAGCCTCATCTTTCTCCTGCGGAACAGCTCGTAGTTTCGAACTGCTGACCTTGTAGTTCACAGCCCAATTCATAACCACTATGCTACCAGAGCTCGTTGTACTATAGTCTAGGTCCAATTTAATAAAAATGGTTACTATATAGAGGAGAATTAGTGTCAAGGTATTGCGATATGGGAAAAACTTGACTAATTGTTATTGGTATATTAGAGATCCAATGAGGGCAATGAGTTAAGGCATGTGGGCAGCTTCTAGAAAACAGAAAAAGGAAGGGATAAATTTTCACCTACTGCCTTCAGAATAAAGTTTCTCCATTGGTATGGCTCTGTAAAATAAAGCACTGGACTGCAAGGTTGGTTTGAACCATAATGTTGATAATTCACACTCACCAGCTACTCCTTGTTGTTGTTAGGTGCCCTACATATAAGGTCACTATGAGTGGGAACCGACTCGACAACACGAAATAACAACAATTACTTATATAGGAGTCCTGGGGTGGTGTTGTAGAAGTGACTGGCTTACAAGCTTTCAAGAGGGAACCTAGTGCTAGGGAGCATGGTGAAAGGCAGAATCTCCAGTAGGTACTATTCAATCTGTCTGGGCAGAGCTGATGAAAGGAGATACAGATGGGTAACTCGTGATACTGTAGTGAATAATGCTTATCAGAACGGACTATGAGGGTTGGAAATGCAAAGGTAGAAGTTTGTAACAAGGAAGGGAGTGATTAAATCTCCAGGATAGGAGCAGAGACCTCTGGGACCATCAACGGAGAAGAGCCGAGAGCGGGACCCTACCCAGAGAAACAGAGATGTCTGATATGGAGGCAGACATGATGACGCGGAGTGATGAAGCGACTGGGGGCTTTGGACCCAGAGAGGGAAAGGGACTGTGGGCCGACAACTAGGGGGAGGAGGGGGAAGTGTAGGGGGTGGGTTTCTGGGATATACCCTTTGAGTGGCTGATGATGCATGGAGGGGATTGGAACCATGGCAATGAGATGATATATGATGGAATGAATGTAAAACTAAAGTTCCCCCAAGTAAACTATCATGTAATTCACAATAAAACATTTAAAAAAACCACAAAAAAACAACTTAATGTAAAAAGAAAACTTAATGAAACTTTAAAATGCTTCTGGTAAAAATTAAGATGAAGTTACAATGACATGTAGATGCTGTTTTGCTGGGATCAATTTCTAAAGCCAATAAAGTAAGTCAGCAATGAATTGGTTTAAATAGCATTGAAATAAAACCAGTTCTATTTCAAATAGCTTAACAAAAAAAAGCACAATAAATTATTATTAAAGAGTGAAAGAAAAAAAAAAAGAAATTAAATAACATATTGCATTAGGCAAATCTGCTGCAAATACCTTTTTAAAATGTTGAAGAGCAAACATGTCAGTTTGAGGACAAAGGTGCACCAGACCCAAGACATGGTATTTTCAATAACCTCATATGCATGAGAAAATTGGACAGTGAATAAAGACCATAGAAGAATTAATGTTTTTGAGTTATGGTGTTGGAGGAGATTATTGAAAGTGTCATGGGCTTCCAAAAGAACAAACAGATCTGTGTTGGAAGAAGTGCAACCAAAGTGCTCCTTGGAGGCCAAGATGGCCAGACTTCGTCTCTCATACTTCTGATTCATTGTCAGGAGGGACCCGTCACTGAAGAAAGATACCATGTTTGGTAAGGTGGAAGGTCAGAGAAAAGAGGAAGACTCACAGTGAGATGGATTGGCAAAGTGGCAACATCAATGGGCTCAAGTGTAGCAACAATTGTGAAGTTGGCCCCGGACCAGGCAGTGTTTTGTTGTATTGTACATAGGTAAGCTATGAGTTGGTACCGACTTGATGGCATCTATTAGCAACAACAACTACACAGGGACCTATACATATCTGAAATATTATACCTGTCCACTATCATTATAAATAATCAAGATAAAATTTCTAACATTCAAATAAATGAATTTTCATTATTTTTATAGAATTAACATTGTTGTTGTTGTTATGTGCTGTGGAGTTGGTTCCAACTCATAGTGACCCTGAACAGAGTTTCTAAGGCTGTAAATCTTTACGGGAGCAGAAAGTCTCATCTTTCTCCCGCGGAACAACTGTTAGTTTCGAACTGCTGAACTTGTGGCTCGCAGCCCGTTTCGTAACCAATACGCTACCAGATTAGTTACCATTTAAAGAACACTAGTGATTCATTCAAGTCCTACTAATTTTACTTAAGATGTAATAAAGCCATTTAATTTGAAAGAATTTCATGCAGCAAAATATATATTCTCTAACCCCAAAATGGAGTCCTGGGGTGGTATAAGGTCGGCAGTTCAAGCTTACCTCAGAAACTCTATACAGGGTCACTATGGGTCAGAACTGACTCAACACTTAACAACAACCCCCAGATAAATACACAGCCATGTTAATAGAAACAGCAGTGAAGAAATGAAACTACATATTGCATTAGGCAAATCTGATGCAAAAGACCTCTTTAAAGTGTTAAGTCCAAAAATGTCACTATGAGGACTAAGGTCCAATGAGCACGGTATTTACAATTACCTCATAGGCATGTGAAAATTGGACAATGAATAAGGAAGACCTCAGAGATGCATGTTGGAGAAGAATATTGAAAATTCAATAGACTACCAGAAGAACAAATAAATCTATTTTGAAAGAAGTACAGCCCAAATACTTATTAAAATCAAGGATGGTGAGACTTCATCTTTCATGCTGTAGAAATGCTGTAAGGAGGGACCATTCCCTGGAAAAGAACATCATGTTTGAAAAAGTAGATCGTTATTGAAAAATAGGAAGACACCAATGAGATAGATTGACAATGTGGCAGCAACAATGGGCTCAAACAGCACAAACCATGAGAATCACTCAGGAAGTATTTTGTTCTGTTATGCATAAAATTGCTATGAGATGGACTCAGCTCAATAGCACGGAATAACAACAAAAACAACCCCCAAATTCTATACAAACTTATAAGATTTTCTTAGGACTAAATTGAAAATTTTTAAATCAAACGCTTTTCATGAAAAACCAGTTTTAGTGTTTACAGTCTCTTTCTTATCACATAACTGTCAGTTTATTATACTGTGGTGGCTTGCATGTTGCTGTGATGCTGAAAGCTATGCTGCTTAGTGTTTCAAATATCAATAGTGTACCAATGGTGGACAGGTTTCAGAAGATCATTCAGAGCAATAACAGAAAAAGAACTGAAGGATTAGCCCCTGAAACATTTATGAATAATAGTGAAATAATGTCTAATATAGTGTTGGAATATGAACCACTCAAGTTGGAAGGCACCCAAAATACAATTGAGAAAGAGCTCACTCCTCAAATTAGAGTAGACCTTAATTACACAGATGGAACAAAACTTCCAGGACCTTCATTTGCTAATTTGGACATGACTCAAATTTAGAAGAAACAGCTGCAAACATCCACTCATAATCAGAATGTGGAATGCATGAAGTATGGATCTAGAAAAATGGGAAGTGACAAAAAAACGAAATGGAATGTATGAAAATCAATATTCTAGGCATTGTTGTGTTGTTAAGTACTGCTGAGTCAGTTCTTAACATCTATAGGGTTTCTGAGGGTGTAAGTCTTTGCAGGAGAAGAAAGCTTCACCTTTCTCCCATGAAGCAGCTGGTAGATTTGACCTGCCAACTTTGCAGTAATCAGCCCAATGTGTAACCCATCATACTACCAGTACTCCTTCACCTAAAGAGGTATGAACTCTCATTTGATTTTCACAGTGTGTCAGCAAGTATCAGTTTTACTAAAGAAATGCCTGAGGCTTATTTAAAGATTAAATGACTCATGCACATCATAGATCTAAGTAACAATTCCAAGGATCAGCTATTCTGGTTTTCAGCTTAAAATATTTTCCTCTCATTTTGCTGCCTTTCTCCTATAGATTGCTTTAAATTTTCCTGATTTATAGCCCCATATAAATGTATTTCTATTTTTATAAATGGGAAATCTTTAGAATTAGAATATAACATTATAGTATATAATATTTAAATGATGTATAGTGTATACTTACATATTGTATTATATGTAAATATAATTTAATTTGATCATATAGTTATATATTTTTAACAAATACAAAATTAGCAGCTTGAAAAGAAAACGTACTTCAAAGTGATTTTAAGATACTTATGTATATTTACAAATGCTAACCTTGGGTATAAAACTATTCAGGACAAAATTTTTTAATTTCCTTAAAAAAATTAGATGTTACTTTATATTTTGTGAAACCAATGCAAAAGCAAATTACTCTTTAAAATCTCGGCTTATATCTGACTTGTTCCATCCACATTAAAAAAAAAAATAACAAAGGAAAAAGATAAATCTTCGATTGCAATTTCTAATGCTGTGGTGATTCTTCAGAAGTATATTTCAGTCATTCCTATTCTTAGTAGTTGCTTCTACATCCACTTGGCTAAATTAATCAGCAGCATGCAGAGAAAATATTGCAGACACTTGGTACTGTTAAAAAATCAGTAGAGTTGACAAGTTCTTGCCTTTAAGACTTATGTTTAATCAGTAGCATACATAGAAGGAAGTCAGTGTTTTAATTGGCTAGAAAGAACTGTTCCTACTACATGTTAACACCTAATCAGATAAGTTCTGTACTTTGTGACCAAGAGCTACAAGTGCAATTTTGATGAAGACAAAGCTACTCAAACATTATAATTTCTATATATTTTGTACTTGAATTTTATGAAAGAATTTTGACCCAGATATGTGGAATTACATAAAAAAGAAAACAGTTAAAAAGAACTGAGGCTTATTTGAAGATTTAATGTGCCATGTGCATTATGCCTGAACTAATATAACCAAAGCCATGATTTGAACTTCTAGCTTCTAGAACTATGAAATAATAAATTCTTGTTCTTATAAGTCACTCAGAATGGTCCTGCAGAGTGTCTCCAAAGAGTGCCTAGTGGGTTTCAACCAAAGACCTTGTGGTTAGCTCTCCAGTGATTATCCTACAGTGCCACACCAGGACTGCTCTCAGTGACTTAGCAGCAAATTGATAACCTATATTCTTTCCTTTCCTTCATTATTCAGCTTAAATGATATCTTCAGAATAAAAAAATATATATTTTCCTTAAAAAAAGAAAAATAGAGGAGATTTCATACTTTGTGAAACCAATAAAAATGTAAATGTCTTAAAACTTCCCTTTAATTTGCTCCTTTCCACACTTTCAATGGAAATTCCATGAATATTTCTGGTTCTGAGAATCAGTATCCCTCTAATGACGTCCTGTAACACTGATATACTTATGTTGTTGTTGTTATGTGCCGTGGAGTTGGTTATGACTCATAGTGACCCTGTATAGGGTTTCCAAGTCTGTATATCTTTAAGCCTCATCTCTCTCCTACAGAACAGCTGGCAGTTTCAAACTTCTGACCTTGCGTTCATAGCCCGATTCATAACCATTATGCTACCAGAACTCCTTGATGTACTTATGTATTTATTTTATATTTATATCTTCAACTCCAAAATATTTTATTAGTATACCCTTGGGTAAGGTGTGCTATACAGAGAAACTTAAGCTTTAGGTTACTCTCCATTTCTGGTGCCTAAAAGAGTGTTCTGAAAAATAAACAGTGTGTACTGCCTTCTTGTACTAACATAAGGCTAAACTTAGAATGATATTTTCATATATGTTACAGATTAAGAACACTGCAAATTCACACCTTTTTGTAATGTGATACCTATGAAGGCAGTGACTGTTACTGTCCAGTCCACAATGGGATAAAGCCAGAGATACAAAATATATTATCTGACTCAAAATTAAAATGATGCATATATTGCTGAATGAATAAATAAATGAATCACCTCTTTGTTATTTCCAAAGCCCAATTTATGTCAACATTATCTTGTTTGGTCTGTTACCTTCTAATGGTGTAGCAGAAGGGCTAGCTGTTCACAAAACCACTTCTTAATTTATCTTGAAAAGATTTTAGATATCATTTTCCAGCCTCTCTTTCAGTAGAAGTGATATATACCACTGCCTCATAACATATATTGCCTGAGCCATTAAACGTCTCACAAAATTCTCCACATTCCTTTTATCCCCCTGTCTTCTACTCAACAAAAGGTTCTAAGGCCCTAGGTACTGATGAATTTAAGAAGAAAGATGCCTGGAACCCTAGAAAATTGCATGACATAAAACTGACCTACATAACTTTACCAACCTGTAGTGAGCAATGATGTGAATGAGAACTAAAAGTTAGGTGCATAAGACCACTGGGATTTTGGGTTCTTAGTTCTAGCAGTGAGCATATCATAACCAATATGGAAATTGGTACCCTATGAAAAGGGTCTGCTTTATCAAAATAACCTGATATTGATTTAATTTTCATGTATCAGAGGTGTAGGTAAGCTGTTATTGGGGGCTTAAAAAAAATATTTTTTTTACATTTTATTGTGAATTGAGTGAAGGTTCACAGACAAGATCATCAGTCTTATGTTCAATAAATTATACACTTTGTTTCATCTCAATGATTGCAATCTCCTCCAGGCAACAGCAATTATTCTGCTTCTATCCTGTGGTTCTTATTTGCATTCCATCCTTCTTCCCATCCATTCTCAATTCTGTTCTTAGGAAAATATTGCTCTTTTGATTTTGAATGATTGAACATTCATGTTGAGCATATTTTACAAATGTTGTTGTCCCCCTCCTATATAACTACCTAGTGCATGGCTGAAAATTTGGCCATGAAGGGTAATCAAGAGCCATAGTGTCTGCTTCCTCCAGTCTCGTTCTGATCAATAAACCTGGTCCATTGTTTAAAAGATAATTTTGAGTTGTGTTCCACATTTTCTTCCACACTATCTGTGACCCTTTCTTGAGATTCCTTTCAGAGCAGTTGGTACTGGTAGCGGGATCTGGTCTCAAAGTCATGGACACTGATGTTCGCATGTTCCATTAGTCCATTGGACAAACTGATTCCAAGACTCTTTAACTCTTACCACTCTTCTTTTTTCTGCACATGGATAGACCAGTAGCTGCACCTTAGGCAGCCAGTCATGAGCTTTCAAGATCCCATGTGCTACTCACCAAAACAGAATGTGGAACATTGTCTTTGTGGACTACGTTATGCCAATTGACTATAGTATCCCCTGAGACTATAGTCAGAAGTCCCCAGGCTCAGTAACTCATTACCTTAAGATGTTTGATGATTTCTAAGAAATTTTCATCATTTTGCCCACTGTATGCTCCACCACCTTCATAACTGTTGGAAGGAAAGCTAAATATTAAGGGACAAATATCCTCTTTCATACTCATATATTTTTGAAATATATAAATACATATATCCTACTCTCCCTCCCTTACTCATTCAGCCTATGTTTCAAACCATGTCATTCCAAGATTGTGTACATATCACTATTTACCTCTATCCCCTTTAGCCCATGCATACCTCCATGCGTCTTCACCTATCTTCATCATTGTTTTGTTACCCTCCCTCTTCTCATATATTGTCCTCCATCTTCATATCTATTGCCCTCCCTGTCACATGAGCTAACATGTGTCTCCCCTCTAGCCAGTGAATTGCTCTCTCTTCCCCCCCACCACTGGTAAACATCAAAGAATGTTTCTTAAAAAGAATTTTTAAAATAGCAAAATATTTGTTAAAGCTGCCATGTGAGATGAATTGGAAGGGAAGACATATGCTAGTGAATCATCATTAGCTTTAGTGAGTGGTGCAAAAATTTGAATAATAGAGGCTTTTACTAGTCTTCCTTGTGTTGTTGGTAAGTACTGTAGCATCTGTTACAGCTCATAGTGACCTAATATAGACTTTCTGAAGAGCAGCTGATATGGCTCACAGTCCAGTGTTGATCTTACACCATACCAGAAGTCCAGGCTTCTTTAAAACTGTATGGATATTATCCTTTCACAGAGGGCATTGTACTTCAAGGTAGATCTTAATAAAATGATTTTTTCTGACGATGAACATGATGCCATTCCTCTTCAGTTTGTCCTTTTCAGCAGAGTAAACCATATGGCTATCTAATTCAAAATGGTCAATAACAGTCCATTTCCGTTCACTAATGCCTAAGATGCTGATTTCTATGTGTTCTATTCATTTTTGGCAATTTCCAATTTTACTAGATCCATACCATTCCATGTTCCAATTATTAATGGATATTTGCAGCTATTTATCCTCATTTTGAGTTATGCCCCATTCATAGATGAAGGTCCTGAAAGCCATACTTCATATGTATCATCATGGTCAATCCCAGTCTTTTTTGAGTGCCTTCCAATCTGACGGGCTCATCTGCCAGTACTGTATCTGACAATATTCCATTAATATTCATAAGGTTTTCAGTTAATTAGTCTGCCCCTCCCTCCTAAGTCTAGAAGCTCTGCTGAAACCCATCCACCATGGCTGACTCTGCTGATATTTAACATACCAATTGCATAGCTTTCAGCATCACAGCAAAATGTAAGCCCCCACAGAACAAGAAATTGACAGATGAGTGGTGATTTTAATTTTTAAAGCAAAAATTAATTTTTAAAAAGTAGCATACATGTTTTAGGGATGGGATGTTTATTGATGGCATTATGGTGTGTTTGTTTTTTATTGCTACATAATAAATTGCTACAATTTTTGTTGCTAATAAAGTATATCCATTTTTTTTCTTCTCAAAGTTTGTGTAAATCAGACGTCCTGGCACAGTTTAGCTAGATTGTCTGCTAATTTTCAAAAGACTTCAATCAAGGTGTAAGTCAGAGTGCATTCTTATGAAAACATGTTTCCAAACTCCCTTAGATTTCCAAGCTCACAAGTTAATTGCACAATATTCTGATTCTTTCCAATGATCCTCAAATAGATTCAATAGCATACATTTCCCCTTCCAAGTGATCTCAGGTGACAGATTTAACAAATATTTTGCCATCACACAATACCTTTTAAGCCTCTAATAACAGCTTGCTGACACCTGGCACTTGACAATTAAGTCAATGTTAGGTTTTTTGTTTGTTAAAGCAGAACCTTAGGTTGCTGATAAAATTTATTTGCTTGAGGCTGTAAAATTCAGGCCAGTTTGCTTCTACAGGCCAAATGTAGTGATACAGTGTTTCCTGCTTTTAGTTTTTAACTTCTAAACACCCCCCTTTTTTTCAGCTTTTTGTTGTGAACTGAATAATCGTTTACTGAGTTCATCATTTTTACATTCAACAAATCATATACTTTGTTTTATTTCATTGATTGCAATCCCATTCATATAACAACAGTTCTTCCACGTTCTCTCTGTGGTTATTTCCATTACATCCTTCTTCTAATCCCTTCTCAAATTTATCCTTAGGTAAATGTTGCCCTTTGGATCTTGAATGATTGACCATTCCATGATGAGAAAACCTTACTAGTGCTGCTGCTCTCCCTTTATACCTAGCTATTGCTTGGTTGAAAATGGTCCACAATGGTGAGTTATTTTCCAGATCTGAAGGGTGGATGAGGAACGTAGTTTAGGGTTTCTCCAGTCTCTTTATGACCCGTGGTGGTAGTTATGTGCTGTAGAGTCTTTTCTGACTCATAGCGACCCTGTATAGTATTTGTGAGGCTGTAAATATTTTCCAGGAGAAGAAAGCCTTATCTTTCCCTCACGGAGCAGCTGGTAGATTTGAACTTCTGACTTTGCAGTTAGCAGCTCAGCTTGTAATCCACTATGCTACCAGAGCTCCTAGTTTATGACCAGTAAAACTGTATATTTACATTTTTTAGCTTGTTTCACATTTTCTCCCACAATATCTGGGGCAATCTAATTTTAACAGCAGTTGGTAGTAGTACTTGAGCACCATCCAATTCTTCTGGTTTCAGAGTCATGATGACTTATTTTTACATGCTCCATTGGTCCATTAGACTAGTTGATTTTTAGCATCTTCAAAGTTTTATAGCCCTTCTTTCTTCTCCATTTGGGGAGACCAATTATTGCATTTTGTTGTTAAGTGCTGTCAAGCCGATTCTGACCCATAGTGACCCTGTATAAGATTTCCCAGGAGCAGCCGGTTAGCTTGAACTGCCGACCTTGCAGTTCAAAGGGCTTTGAAGTCTGGCGAATTAACCAACAGTGCCACACCAGGACACTATTACACTTTTGTTCTTGTTGCTAAGTGCCATAGAGTCAATTATGACCCATAGTGACCCTGTACAGAGTTTCCAAGGAGCAGATGGTGAGCTTGAACCACCGACCTTGCAGTTGAAATGACTCTGCAGTCTGACGCATTAACCCATATTGCCACATGATTGCACTTTAGATGACAGTCCCTTTTAAGCTTTCAGGATCCAAGTTACCATTCACCAAAGTAGGATGTAGAATATTGTCTTTGTGTCCTATGCCAATAGAATATGTGTCCCCAAAGACTATGTTGGCAGAGACCCCAGGCCCAGAAAGCTATTTCCTTAAGATATTTGACAATATCTAAGAACTGTTCAATATTTTGTTCCCTGTATGGAGTCCTGGTATGGTGCTGTGGGTTAAAGCATTGGACCGCAAGGTTGGTTTGAACCACAAGGTCAGCACAGGGTTGCTGAGTCGGAACTGACTCAGCAGCACTGAACAATAATAACAACATGCTCCGTTACATTCATAGGTATGTTTTCAGCAAAAGAAACTACCCATATACAAATATCCTCTTTCAAATCCTTATATATTTGTGGAAATACTCTACTCTTCCTTACATACCTGTTCAGTATGTGTTTCTGTCCATTCATCTGCCAGCAGAACACTTGATCCACGATTGAATATATAACAGTGTTTTCCTCTATCCCCTTTTACACTTGAAAATCCCCCTTTGTCTTCACCTGACTTCATCATTCTTCTACCAACCTTCCTTTTCTTGTATATTGCCATCCCTTTCACTTGAGTTAACATGTGCCTACCATGTAACCCTCCCACTCCTGATAACTATCATAGAATGTTTATTTTAGCTTGAAATGCATTATTAAGTTTCTATGCTAGTGGATTCACAATACATATGATTTTGTAATTAGTTAATTTCATTCAGCACAATATCTTCCAGGTTCATTCATGTTATGAGGTGTTTTACAAAGTCATCTCTTGTTCAAGGCTGCATAGTAGTCTATTATGTGTATGTACCAAAGTTTACCTTTTCTTCCACTAATAGACATTTAGACTATCTCCATCTTTTTGCTATTGTGAATAGTGCTGTGATAACATGGATATGCTTACATTTACTTCTGTCTTGGCTCTTAATTCTGTGTATATATACCAAATAAAGGTATTGCTGGGTCATATTTGTATTTTAAATTTTTTGAGGAAGTGCCATGCCATCATCTTCCAAGGTGGTTGCCACATTTTACAGCACTGCCAGCAATGTAGGAGGGACTCAGTCTCTGTACTCCTCACCAGCATTTGGTGTTTACTGTCGATCCGCCCCTCCCCACCCCCCAACCTCCGCTATTAATGTTGGATTGAGACGATATTTCATTGCTTTATTTTGCATCTCTCTAATGGCTAATAAGGAGTCCTGGTGTGACACTGTGTGTTAATGCGCCAGACTGCAAAGCCGTTTGAACTGAAAGGTTGGCAGTTCAAGCTCACCAGCAGCTTTTTGGAAATCCTATACAGAGTCGCTATAGATTGGAACCAACTCAATGACGCACAACAAGAACAACAACGGCTAAATAATCACGAACATTTATTTCTTCGTATGTTTGTTGACTTCATATTTTTTTTTGATGAAGTGTCTGTTCATTTCTCTGCCAATTTTTAATTGAATTGTTTTTTTCTTGTATAGTTTTTTGTATAATTGAGTTGCCTTTTTCTTGCTATAGTTTTCAATAAATTTTAGAGATTAGCCATTTATCTAATCGGTCATTGTAAAAATTTTTCCCATTCTATGGTCTCTTTCCTTACTTTTTATAGGAAATTTTTAATGTACATGTCTAATTTTCAGTAGACCCAGTCATCTAATTTCTTTTCCAATGTTAGTGTTCTTTTAGTTATGTTTCAAAGGTATTTATGGCATGTATCAGAACCCATAAGCTGTTCCTATATTTTCATTGATGATCTTTATAG